>NC_051178.1:61274626-61574626 GCF_013339695.2 Rhipicephalus sanguineus
CACCTGGATCGATCCACAACGCGAATACTTTCGTCATGGACCTCAAGACCGGCTACTGGCAAATTGAAGTCGACGAGAGAGACCGAGAAAAGACCGCCTTTATAACGCCGGACGGCCTCTTCGAGTTCAAGGTCATGCCCTTCGGTCTTTGCTCGGCACCTGCGACTTTCCAACGAGTCATGGATACTGTATTAGCTGGCTTGAAGTGGCAGACTTGCCTTGTTTACTTGGACGACGTCGTTGTGTATTCCTCGAACTTCGACGAACACCTCCAGCGACTTCAATCCGTACTTCAAGCAATCAAGAACTCCGGGCTCACCCTGAAGCCAGAAAAGTGCCGCTTCGCGTACGAGGAGCTCTTGTTTCTGGGTCACGTGATCAGCAAGACTGGAGTGCTCCCAGACCCGCAGAAAACAGCTGCCATCGCCGCTTTCCCGCCACCCACCGACAAGAAGGCCGTGCGCCGATTTCTCGGCTTGTGCGCCTATTACAGACGCTTTGTCAAAGACTTTTCACGGATCGCCGAGCCACTAACGCAGCTCACGAAGACCGACGTCGAATTCAGGTGGCAAACAGAGCAAGTCGAAGCATTTCATGAACTGAAACGACGCCTGCAGACACCTCCGATACTGGCGCATTTCGACGAATACGCCGAGACGGAGATTCACACCGATGCAAGCAGCATAGGACTCGGCGCCGTCCTTGTGCAGCGGGCGGGCGGACTGCAAAGGGTTATCAGTTATGCTAGCCGGTCGCTGTCTAAAGCAGAGGTCAACTATTCCACAACAGAAAAGGAGTGCCTCGCCATCATCTGGGCTACGTCAAAGTTTCGCCCCTATCTCTACGGCAGGCCTTTCAAAGTTGTGAGCGACCATCACGCCTTGTGTTGCTAGCTAACTTGAAGGACCCTTCAGGTCGCCTCGCACGGTGGAGCCTGAGACTTCAAGAATTTGACATTACTGTCGTGTACAAGTCCGGAAGGAAACACTCCGACGCCGACTGCTTGTCTCGTGCCCCCGTCGACCCACCAACGCCCGACGACCAGGATGATGACAGCTTCTTGGGAGCCATAAGTACCGAAGACTTCGCCGAACGACAGCGAGCCGACCCTGAACTGAAGGGTCTAGTGGAATACCTGGAGGGCAGGACCATCATTGTCCCAAAAGTATTCAGGCGAGGATTGGCATCATTTTCTTTGAAAAACAACGTCCTCGTAAAGAAGAACCCGAGCCAGCTACCTTATCGTTGTACCTTCGGACTGCGACCAGAAATTTTGCATGCCCTGAACGACGACCCGACGGCTGGACACCTCGGACTTTCCCGAACGCTCGCACGAGTACACGAAAAGTACTACTGGCCGCGCCTTGCCGCCGACGTCACTCGCTACGTAAGGACGTGCCGAGACTGTCAGCGACGGAAGATACCGCCCACAAGACCAGCAGGCTTCCTTCAGCCGATCGAGCCTCCTCGGCGACCATTCCAGCAGATCGGGATGGACCTCCTGGGGCCGTTCCCAACGTCGACTTGCGGAAAAATGGATCGTCGTGGCTACCGACTACCTCACCCGCTACGCCGAAACAAAAGCCCTGCCCAAAGGCAGTGCCGCTGAGGTGCCAAGTTCTTCGTTGAGAGCATCCTCCTCCGACACGGCGCCCCAGAGGTTCTCATCACCGACAGAGGTACGGCGTTCACGGCTGACCTAACTCAGGCGATCTTGGAATACAGCCACACAAGCCATCGCCGCACCACCGCGTACCACCCACAGACCAACGGCCTCACCGAGCGTCTAAATAAGACCATCGCCGACATGCTGGCCATGTACGTTGACGTCGAACACAAGACGTCGGACGCCATCCTTCCGTACGTGACCTTCGCGTACAACACGGCCGTACAGGAAACGACGCAGATGACGCCATACAAGTTGGTCTACGGACGGAGCCCGGCAACGACGCTCGACGCCATGCTACCAAACGTGACCGACGAGGAAAACATCGACGTGACCACCTACCTACAGCGCGCCGAAGAAGCACGACAGCTCGCCCGCATACGGATAAAGAACCAGCAGACGACTGACAGCCGCCGCTACAACCTTCGACGACGCCACATGGAATACCAACCCGGTGACCGTGTATGGGTATGGACGCCAATACGCGACGAGGACTTAGTGAGAAGCTTCTTCGACGATACTTCGGACCGTACGGGTACTTCGACGCCTCGGCGCACTCGACTATGAGGTTGCCCCTGACGGCATTACGAACTCTCAGCGGCGCCGTGCGCGACCTGAAGTCGTCCATGTCGTGCGCCTTAAGCCGTTTTTTGCGCGTTAGCGAGCCTGGGGACTCTATTTTTTCCTTCGTTATTGTAATTTATTTGTGTATGCACTTGTTTTGTTTTGTTTTTCGCTTCCATATTCTTTCATAAGCATCGGGACGATGCTTTTTCAGAGTGTGGCAATGCCACGCCCACTTCTTGTCTTGTTTGATGTATTCGGGTTTGAACGGCAGGGACGGTTATCAACGCTCGACGCTGTCCGCGAAGTAGTGTTCTAGAAGCGTCGCGATTGTAGTAGATCGTTTTGTTAAGATTGCACCCCGCACGCGAATGTTCCAGTTTTGTCTAGAGATAACGCCGCCACCAGCGATATTGCTGAAAGTTCGATAGCGCCTGTATAAAAGCCGACGCGCTTGATCGCTTGTCAGTTGATCGACGGACGACGCCCTGTTCGCCGCTATCATTGTACAGCGTGTATTGCTGTAGTCCTAGTTCTCATTTTCCCGGCCACAAGTTCGGCCAATAAACAGTTTCAATCTCCAAACGCGTCTGCTCTCTTCGTCGACGTCACGACCACGTGACAATATGTTGGCAGCAGTCAACGTGCTGCAGGCCTCGGCCGTTGTGCGAGCGCAGAGGGAGCGGGATCAAAACGTGCTGTCCACCAGCCCAGTCTCGTGCTTTGTTTCCCAATAGATGACGCCAAAAGCGCACGTGCTCTTTAGCTGTCTATGATGGCGCTCTACACAGCCGCCGCAGAGCCCGGACCACGCAATAGCGTGTACCTTTCATAAACGGCGACACTGTACATTCAAGAGAAGACAAGAAAAATAAACAGACGAAAGAACAGGCCTTGCGAAACGGCTCGTCGCGCATGATAGCTTACGCATGATGCTTCATTTGTGCTTCATGCATTAAACTATCACGTCGCACTTTTATGCACCACTGCTACTGTGCACGTCGCCTGCCTATATATTGTTGTGTCGTGCGACCACTGGTTACGTGCGGAAACACTAGTGCTGTAAGGGTCTCTGTTCATGCCACTGGGTGGAGCTGGGCCCTCCCCCATTCCTCTTTGCTATCACGAACCCGGCGTGGCCATGCCGGTCATGTCACCCGTGCCTTGCTGACCAATAGCCTTCTTCCCCCTTCTCGAAAACCACCTGCAATAAACGCGGGAGCGCAGTCTCACGTCAGTCTCGCCGAAGCTTGGTCTACGCGTCGTCACTCTACGCACCCTCCCGTCGTTTGGCCTGCCGCGGGTTACGCCACTCTCCTGCCCATATATGTGAATATGTTGAACACAACATATGTGAATGAAAAAAGATCCTGGCCGTTTCATGACTAGTCCTGAACAATTCATTCATTCATTCATTCATTCTCTTTATTTTCCAGAATAAAACGAAAACATTACATTCTGGATGGTCTCCTGGGCTAAAAGCTGTAATGAAACAGCTTGACTAGGGCCCAGAAGACCAATTACATGGCAACAAGTGACAGGTGAAAATATTTGCACCAAATGTACAAGATATATCACACATGGTACAAATAAATATTTACAAAAACAAAGCGTATAACAATACCCGTGTAAGCGTAACAGGGAATGATTTTTCAATAAATACATCTCTAACAACAAACACCAACAGAATACTGAAATTTATTTACAGAAAAGAAATTATAATACTACAAGTACAAGGGAAAAAACAAAAACAGCAATAGTACACCTGTAATTGTGGCAGTAAACTACACGAAACAATAACATCAACACAATATAATAATAGAGAAGCATGGTGGCTAATCATATACAACAATATACAGTGAATGTAGTACAACATTAAGAAATAATTGAAATGTATGAATACATTAGTAATTCAGAAATATTTCACGTAATGTATTTAGCGCAGGTTTATGTAAATGTTATGCTTCTTAAGAATACATGGGAGGTTATATTTCAATGACTGCAGTTTATAGTCAGTGCGAAAGCGCGGGTATGAGCCATCCTCCTACATTTACGAGTATTGATAGCATGACTGTTGCGTTGCAGTGCAGCAGTTAACTCGATAAATTGTTTAAATGAAGAAGAACATATGTAAAATGATCGCAGGATGCGGAACTCGTATATATATTGGATTTTAAGTATACTGTACTTGCGAAAATATGTCGATGTCGGTGATAAATAACATGATGGCCAATGTGACGGACAGCTTCTTCTTCTGCAAAAGCAATATTCTGTTGATGTTACGTTGAGTTGTAGTAAGCCAAACCAGACTGCAGTAATTTATATGTGATTGAAACAGTGCTTGATATATGCTGACTTTATTGTGTAGGGAGAATTTCTCGACAACGCGACAGAGCTCCCGCTGTAAAAGAAAGTTTCTTGCATAAATGACTTACGTGAGAGTCCCAACTTAGATGAGATGAAAATGTTACACCGAGAATTTATGTTCTTCTACAATATCTATTTTTTGGTCTGCACAAATAATATCTTGTTTAACGTTCAGAATTTTATTTCTAGCTCTAAATATTATTACCTTCGTTTCTTAGGGTTAATTTTAAGTTTATTTGATAGTGACCATGATGTAATATTGCAAAAGAAACGATTACAACTTTCTATCAACCTATCTGTATCTGCGCCGGAAAACAAGACCGTGGCATCATCAGCATATATTATAAATTTTTACCGACTTGTTGATATTAACAATATCATTTATAAAAACATTGAAAGAAGGGGCCCTAATACACTTCCTTGCGGGACACCTCTACTGACAGGCAGTGAAGAGGAGTGATGGTTACCTAAACACACACATTGTGATCGTTCTGCTAAATATGATTCTATTAAAGCAGGGGGATGTGCCTCGAACACCATAGATTTCTAACTTATGAAGTAGCGTGCTATGGTCAATGGAATCGAAAGCCTTGGTGAAATCATGAACAAACCTAATGTAAATAGCCTGTTTCGATGTTCTCCTAAAATAATTTCTTTTAGCCTTAACAAAGCTAACTCCGTAGACCTTCCTTACGGAAACCAACTGAGCGTCGCTTATAATGTCACTTCTAGTGAAAAAGTTGGATAATCTGGAATGTAGCATTTTTTCGAAACCCTTAGCAAACACCGGAATAATCGATATTGGGCGATAGTTTCCCAGCAAGTTTTTGTCGCCACCTTTAAAGAGAACAGACACACGAGAGCGCTTCATTTCACGGGGAAATTCCCCGGACTCTACTGCTAAATTAAATATGTACACAAGTACAGGGGCTAAAATGCTCTAAAACAAATTTTATGGGACCGATCTGAAGATTGTCGATATCTAATGCACTGCTATTCTTAAGACTCATAAATGTTCTGAATACTTCTGGTTCGTCCTGCCGGGTTGAGAAATATGCTTTCAGCATTTCTAATAATTGAGCTATTCATCTGCAGGGTATTCTTAATTGACGGTATACCAGAAGTGAAATATTTATTGAAAGAATCAGCAAGTATTGCACCAGTTAGTACGCGATTGTTTAACGTAATTTCACGTGGCATGAAGTCTGCCTTGTTGCGTCCTAAAACACTGTTTATTGCTTTCCAAGCTGCATCAGGGTACCTTGTACAGATAGCAGAAAAACAACTTTTCATAATACGCTATCTTCGCCTTTCGAAGAGCGCCGTTTAGTTTATTTCTGAAGCTTTATACTGCTGTAGTAATTCTTCCTCTCGCGATTTCAAGAATGCATGGAAAAGCTTATTTTTTCGGTTTATCAAAACGCCTAATAGCAAATGTGACCCAAGGTTTTCTTATTTGACGGTTTAAACGTCTTAAAAGGAAAATGAGTGAGGTAGATATTTGTAAAAGATTCTATAAATTTTAGGTACGCTTCATGAACATCTTTAATCATATAAACGAAAGACCAGTAATGCATGCTAACGGCACGCTTGAAAGCCTGCAGTGACTCATCAGTGATATTTTGTACTTGGACAGTTTGATGTTGACGCCCTCTTTTCTGTTTTGAGGAACTGTATTGCATGAACACTGGACAGTGGTCACTTATGTCTGATGAAATAGTACCGGCGTTAGAAACAAGTGTGTCAGCATTCGTAATCATCAGGTCTAACAGTGATGAACTGGTTACTGTGATACGAGTTGGCGTTGATATTAGATTTATAAATCCAGATGACTGAAGGCACGATATGAACTCGCACGTACTTTGACTGTCCTCCAAAAGGTTTATATTAAAATCACCACCGCACACAAGCCGATATTTGTTTGAGTTGATATATTCTAAGAAAGACTCAAAAAAATTAAGAAAATTCGCGATGTTACCATTTGGGGGACGGTAAATAGCAGCAACAATTCAGAGTCAGTTTTAAGTGTTAAAAATTCAAAGTCATCCGTAATCACCGAAAAATCGGAAACAAGTTCATGGGTCCGATAAGCTTCAACAAAATGCAAACGCCCCCTCCTCGACGATTCGGACGATTAATAAAAAAGCGCGAGTAACCGTCCAGACTAAGCACATCACAGCCATCATAGTACCATGTCTCAGTCATCATGATTATGTCAAACTTAAAGGAGAACTGATTAATGAAGTATGTGATGTCATCTTTTTTCCCAACTGCGGAACGTGCATTCAGATGTAAAGTGGTCTTCTGCAATCGACAATGTAGCGAGATATTTTGTGGTAGAAGCAAGGTTATGGTAGTTCATTTCGACCTTTTTTTTTCTTTTGTAACTGTACAAGACGTTGTACTTCTACTAGTTTATTTTTTCAAGATCAGCTTCGCGAGATATCTGTATGGCATCGGAATCATCAGACTTCCGCGCGAAAATTTTACCACTGAAAGACCAAACAGACTTCCACTGCTTTTCATGCCTGCGCTTTACTGCCATGCCTAGAAGGCGCTTCAGAGCAGGACAGAGATGCTCATTTATGTAGATCTGCGCAGAGTCTGAAACTCCGATGTCATTGTTGCGGATGCGCATCTTCTTTCCTTTCTTTAGTACAAGATCTCGCTTCGCCCGAGACTTAACTGAACTATAATGTTACTGCGGTCCGGATTTCGGGTAGGCACCCGATGACATGTTTCTATGTCAGATTCCTGAACAGGCTCATTAATAGCCTCCCCGATTTTTGAGAGGACACTCAGAACATCCTCATTTTCTTCTTTTCGGACACCCTGAATTTCGATGTTTGAGTTTCTGGAATACTGCTCTAGGTGAACCAGCCGTCTCTCTAGGTCCCCTGTATGGGTCTCAAGAGTCTGGCATTTCGCCTGCAGTTCCTCGTTTCTCGTGGTTATTTCAGCATTTTTTGCTGCTGCAGCAGCCAGCTGGTTTTTCAAATCCTCTATTGTTGTATAAGCAAACTCAAGGCTCTGAGCAACGTTGCGTTGTTCAGTTCGAAATTCACGCATTTCATTTCTGAGTTCCCTCTCGAACGATTTCCGCGACATCTTCATTTCCTGTTTAAACTCATCTCTTAGTTTCAACAGATCGTTCTTGACATCTTCCTTAATCTTTGCAATCTCTTTCGACATGACAAAAAGAAACTACGGGTAACAAAAGTAGCACGCAACACACGGCAAAATATAACAGAAATGACGCAGCTTGGCAGCAGTGACAATATATCTTTGAAAATGTAAACGGAACAGTAAAAGTCTTTGCACCAACCTGCGGCAAGAATGCAGAAAAATGCCTTAGACGATGTGAACGTAGTTCGCCACTGCTGCCAAATGAAGGCCTCGATGCTTGAGACGGTGCTTATATGGCAGTCGCACTCGCGCAGAAACACTGACGCGGCCGCTGTCAACGCCCCCTTGTGCTGCACGGAGTCGGTGAAATTCGGCCGACACGTGTCCAACTGTCCAGGAGGATCGGGTGCGCTGTGCAGGCTGCGCAGAAGTGATCTGCGGCAAGAATGCAGAAAAATGCCTTAGACGATGTGAACGTAGTTCGCCACTGCTGCCAAAATTGACTTTATGCGCCTCTGCTGAGCGTAGGTCACTTTCAGTAGAGTCAGATAAATAGTTTGCTGACTTGTCCGGTCTAATGATGTCACCACCAAATAAACGCAGAGAACTCAGCGCATAGCCTCCACATTCAATCTCAATGACAAAGCTGGTCGTAGATTATGTTAACAGTATCAATATTTCTTTTCCTACGTCGAGAAATGTTGCCGTAGCCTGGTTCGAAAAAATTACTGCACATTGTCGCATTCGACATGGTGTTTAGGTATAGCTTTAAAACGTGTCCTTGCCGTGACATTTGATCGCACATGGATGACTGAATGACGGCCAAAGTGAACAAATATTGGAAGACCTGGAATGATGAAATGCGCTAAGCGTTCGTGATTTCAGGCATTAAGCCAATGTTCAAAATGGGAACAATGGCGTGACTTGGATACATAGCAGGAAAGGATAAATATTTCACTTCAAAGAATATAATAGTATTTTTGCCTGAGAAGGTTAGAGTCAAGGCCTCCGTGCCGCTGGATCATCACCAGCCGATTAAGACGCGAGGCAGCTAGCTGACCTTTAACCACTGCGAAGCAAGATGAACTGCTCGCCTCGTTTCTTCTTCGGCTCTCGCGTCATGCTTGCACCCTCTTTTTATGGGGATATCGACTTACAGGCGTATAAAACCTGCTGCGCGAACGTGGCTGGATAATCGCAAAGTCAGAAGATGGCTACTGCGAGGTGGCAATTACAAAGCATGTATTAGGTGCCTGTTATATTTAGCGGCTTAAGTATATATCACCATAATAAGGTGAAAAACATGGCTGATCCCTCCGTCATAGGAATCGGTATAACACGAAAGTGAAACGTGTCTTCACAGAAGTAGTGTTTATTGTGTAGAGATATATGAGAGCTTGTACAATGTCTATTCGTGTTTGGCAGCTATAGCACCGCTTGACGTGGATGCACACATGTTGACAGCATGTCTCTATCGCGACGACTAACGCCCATGATCTTGATTAAACCGTTGTGGTAGCTGACGGTGTGAACATATATTTGGACACAGCGAATCGTGAATCCCGCGTAAGGATGATATCAACAAGCTAATAATCAACACTGGTACCCGGTATGCACTTCTTCAAAAGCGTCGTCAATTAAGGAGAGAAACGGCATGGTGTGCGCTTTCTAGTAATGGGTAGCCGACGCCTGTGCTCATGCATACATAACACACACTGCGCTTCAGCAACACGGGAGGTAGAGGTTCGTAGCCTGAGCCGCAAACGCGTGCGTCCCGCTGGCCTCTGTCTCGTAGGCGCTGCTCTCGCTCCACCAATGCACGACATTCGCCCGTCGAAATCGCGTCCTTTCTGCAACGCGTATTGCAGCAGTTTTGTTAGTCGGTGCTCTCGTAATTGAAGCAGTCGGCGGCGGAGAAACACCGTTGGTGCACGTGGAAGCTGCACTACTCCGATGAGCCGACGCACGCTAACACGAAGCCAAAGGCAAAGAACGTAACTGCGTCAAGGGTGCCTCGGCGACGCCAGCGCAGCCAGTCTACCTCTCTGGAATCGAGACGCTTTAACCATAACTTCCGATATCGCCCGCAATCTCGGAGTAAGCACTAGTAAGTGTCGATCGTGAAGCATTACTTCTTTCACATCTCACAGACGGCGGCACCGCCCCCCTCCGCCCGCCACGAAAGAGAATGTGTGAAAGATATAAGGCGCGCTCGCGCCGCGTCCGGCGTCTCCCCACTTAGCTTAGTCGGTAGGGCGTCGGGCGCTTGCCGTCGCTGCCGCAATGTCGTGGGTTCGATTCCCAGCGGGGTGTCTTTTCCTTAGTTCTTTTCTTTCTCACCCGTTGGCGTCCGTTTTATTAACGTAATATCCGCGACGGATGTACTTGGTGGACCCCGGCATAAAACTCCTTTCGTGTTAAAAACAAAGCAAACCAGCAGAACGATGTCAACGGTTGCTGAAAATACACAGACGTCCGTTCCGGCGTGATAAAGCAGCCTTCCCGACGCGTAAATTGCAGGCGCCGAACTTTTGACAATGTGCCGAGTTCACTTGAATTCAGCCAACCGCACAACGCCAACGGTATAACGCGAGTGTGAACGTTCAACAACGACGGGTAGGTCTTACGAGCACGGGGAATCAAAACACAAGCTTGTTTCACCTACAACCGTAACTGGACATTCACAATGCGAAAATACAGCGAGTAATCATCACTGTAGTCGCTGCGTGCCTGCGCCGCGTTACGTACTGACTCAGGTAGTCGAAACGAACGAAAACGATGAACTCAGACAGCCAAAACAGAAGGCGAGAGAGCGCTGTCAGCTAGGTCATACTCGATTATCCTTACTGCGGTGATACCTTTATTTCTCGTGCGACATGCCCGGGAACCGATACAGTTTCACACCTGAATCGCGTGCCTTGGTGTTGTCTGCATTGTTGCGACAGGCCACGACACTGCAATAATTTCTTCGCTTCCGCGGGGTCTTTTCTGCCAACGCGCAAATGCAGCTTCGCACAGCAAGCCTCTCGGTTCAGCGCGTCAAGCTGTAGGCACGGCTCCCCAGTTCCCTGCACCGACTGAGCAAGCACGCGAGCGCGTGTTTCCGCTGCCGACCCGCTGTCTACTCCCTGTTTCGCCAGAGCTTCTCTCCAGAGCCGCAGCGCGGGGCTGTCGTCGCACCGTAAACTTGAGCTTGGGTTCCCTATACGAATGAATTGTGTATTGAATTCAGTGAGTGTGTGTACTATGTGTCCCGCATACCTAATAAACGTGTGCGTATTATTAAATGTGTCTCAACCTTCCGGTGTCTTTTGAGTAATCCGTGAAGGTCCCTCTTTCCCAAAATGCCAGTGTGTGTAGTATCAACATACGCCGCCTCGTTCAGAAACTCCTTTGTTTAGTACCGTTTAATTCCTCCAGATGGCGCCAGCTACCACCTACTTCACGGCTGTAGCGCTCTCACAGCTCCACCTACTTATATGCTGTGGAACTCCTATCTATCTAGACTATGCTCTGATGCGCCGGTAATATTTTGCTGCTACAGAGTGTACGTGACGCCTGGTGCAGTTCTACGCTTCTGCCACGCATTATTACGTGCGTTAAGGAGACTCCTCCCACTACACGATATTCATATAGTGTTTTTGATTTCGAAAAGTTTTACGCAGTGACGTGGCTCTAGGGTTCAAATGCTTACGCGTTACAGTACCCAAATATTCAAGGGAAAAGTGGTAGTTTAAAAAAATTCGGCAGATCCCACACGTTGTGGGAATCGGTTTCATGCGAAGCAGTCAGCGAGTACTTCAATGCTGCATTTTTTTTTGAGTCAAGCGTTACGAAGTGGATCGACTGTTTTTGTAAGTGCAGTAGTTGTGTGCACATCGTGGGCTGGGCTTACCAGGCACGTCGACAAAACTGGCGTTTAAAGGGTAAGTTACGGTCTGGCGTAACGTTAGCACTCACGTTAGAGCACATACGTTAGTATGCGCTCTAACGAAGTGCATTTTATGGCGCTATGATCTTATATCGTACGTAACTTTCGTTAGCGTATTCATCCGGGGTCGAGGGACGCTTTAAGATAGCTTGCTGAATCATAGAAATACATATGTATTGTTTATTTGACCGCTATAAAAGCGCAGCCAACACTGGAACCACAGACATTAACCTCACATGACGCCTGCAACGTAGCAGTACATATGCTATTGCAGAATTAGCGCAAATACCAAGACAAGAGAAGACGATAGACGAACAAGCGCGATGGACAAGGCGCAAGGAATGTATGATTGCAAAACACAGTATGTCACTTTACTGGAGTACATATGTAGCGCTTATTGCTTCGCTTTAGATAGCCAGCACCATAACCACAGTTGACGTTGCATCGACATTATGCTTCCATAGGGCGTTTTTCTAAAGCAGTTTGCAGACCTGGCGTAGCTCTGCGGTAGAATACCTCACTGCCACACAGAATGCTCGGGCTCGATTCCTGCTGGAATCCTGATTTCTATTCCTTGCATTCGTCGCGTCAACGCTGCAGCTGTCGGTTTTTACCAATGTCGGTTGCCGCCGTTCTTTGGTAGACATAAGCTATCAATCTCCTGTGGCGCATTCCCAATACGACGGCCCCTGGTAAGCGGGTATGTGCCATACCTGTCTGGAGCACCCAGACGTAGGCGGCTAGATAGATACGTCTGGGTGCAGTTTTGTGCAATATTTTAGATAGATTGCAGTTTTGTGCAATATTTTAAATTCGCCGAATTTTCCTCTTTGCCTGCGTAGCCCCTCCGTCCACCGCACCTTGGTTTGCCGTCTGGCCCCCACCGTTTCGGCCTCATGCAACTCGCCCCTCTGCCTCAAAAGGTTGCCGCCCTCTGGTCTAAGGGATGCATAATCGTAGAGTTCTTCAAGCGAAGCTTCTATTCAGTGCCCTGTGAAGGTGGTGATGATTGTGTTCCAGAAACCCACCACCGCGGAAAGAAACACATGACGCGCTCACATGAAAGCCCTCCATACCCACAGTTAGCACGCGCCATAGAAATCGTAAATAAAACTGAATAAATTTTCTTTCCGGAGCTGGGATTTAATCCCGGGTCCCCCCCCCCCCCGCCCCGGTTCACGGTGTACGAAAACTTGTTTTTCTTACACAGTGCCGCGGCCCAACAGCGACTGCCTTGACTACTAGGCCAGGCACCCATGCTTGCTCAATGTGAACTAAACCGAAGCATAGGAATGCGTTATACTGACGATGAAGGAATAAAAAAATAAAAAGCAATTGGGAAGCAGCGCACTTGCTATGGGCGCTTCATTGAGATATTTCGTGTTGGTGGACAAAAAGCGACATCCTGGATAACGCGTAAGGGCGATAACAGGAATTTCACATTTCAAGAAAATTCCGACTTCGAGAAATTTGAATTCATAACCCGCGTTCCGGCCAGCAAGATGTGTGAGAACGCGAGCCTCGCGCTTGGCTCTCGTCGTAGTAAAGGCTCGTGCGTGCTGAGCACAAGCCCGCGCGTGATGCGTCGCAAAGGGCACCAAAATGAAATACCAAAAACGAAAACAAGGAGGCACGTGGTCCAAAAGGACTTATTGGCAACCGTATAACAGGGTTTCTTTGTCAATGCTTGAGGCACAAAGCATCTTCATTTATTATTCAGCCTAGAGACGAAAAGAAATCACATCGAGGGTGGTAAAATCAAGGGACTTTTCTTGGTGCCCATGCATATACTGCGAGAAGTCTCTCTCGCTTTCATAGTGGTGCACGTGATGTATGAAGCGGAATATAGAGGCTGGCGAACGCTGAAAAGAACATAAAAGAGCCATACTAATTCAGCCCGAAAACAGTGTTCCGGGGACACCCTTATAAAAATGACTATTGAGAAAGTGTTGACAAATGATTGACGAATGGTTGAATCAATGACTTTTCAACTAAATGTCAAATGTCGTTGAATCTTCTCAATGACTAGACAACGAAATTGTCATTGATTCTTTCCAATCAAAAGTACATGTTGAAAAATATATTGATGTTTTGTTGATTTTATGTTGTACTGTGGTTGAGTTTAGGACCGGCCGCGCACGTATGAAGGTGGGCGTGAAACTTATTACACATAATATCACGAGCACTCCTGCCATCTTATTAAGAAACCCAGACACACATGCGCATATAGTAGGTTTATTTGCCTTTTTTTGGTAGCCGGCATACATGACATTTAATTTCCGGCAAGCAACAAATACTCTTGCACACAATCAACACTACAGCACTACTTGCATCATGGACGCTCTCTATGTGTCAGCCAATGTAAAGCAAAATTTTTTTAAGCATATGCAGAACTTGCTGCTGCAAGTAATGTAATATATTACAAAAATACAATTTTATTTTTAAATACGACTCCACATTTTACGCAACCTTGTACAGTAACGCAGAGATGTAGCAATGGTAACTGATATTCAGAAGCGCATGAGGCTTGCGAAGCCCCGAACTCAATGACCAAACCCTGACCATCCATTGTGCCCGTGATCGGGCCCTCAAGCTTGGCCTGGCGGTCCCTACGTGGGATTATATTACTAGCTACCTTCGGCAACGTGATTTCTCAAGCCTGTCCGTTTTAATTAGCTCTCACCGAATGACCCACTACATAACTCTTCATGCGGCAACAAAGCATTACTGACTTCTTGCTTTAGTACCCGAAGCAACGCAGGTAAGTGTAACCTCCTAGGACACAGTATACAGTGCGCAGAAACTGTACTGCAGCTGAATACACAAAGAAAGCTTAATTAATGAATTACTGCGGTTTTATGCGCCAAAACCCCAATATGATTATAAGTCACTCCGTTGTGGAGAGCTCATATCCTGAAATATGACACACCTGGGGCTTTTTAACGTGCACCTAAATTGAAGTAAATGGACCTTTAGCACTTTCGCCTAAAATGCGACCGCCGCGGCCGGGATTGAATCCGCGATCTTCGGGTCAGCAGCCGAGCACCGTAACCACTGTACCACCGCGGCGGCCCCAAAGGTAGATTCGTTTGAGGATTTAACGGTCATAAGCAGTGTTTAAGGATAGGCACCATTTATGTACCGCCGTGGAGGCAAGCCAGTAACAAAAACTGATAAACCGTTAAACTTGAACGCGATAGCGATATGCGCACGCACGCACGCACGCACACACACACACGAAATACGTATTGTAAAGGTAAAGGTTTGCGCCCTCTTCAACAGCACATTTATTACAATATTTTGTGTGTCCAATGTATACGCGTGAGTATCGCCTTGCCGATCGCTAGCCTGCCTTCGCTTCTCGGTAGAGACCCAAACCGTGCCGCAAGGAAAGCCAAAGTACGGTGCCCCATGGCTGATATCTTTATTTGCATCTACCTCGAATTTTCGCTCACGGCCAACGCTGCTTTTTCGCTCGCAACCAAAGAAGCCGCCGCCGACACCGGAATTTCTGCGAAACGAGCTCTTTAACGCTATCGCGGGCATGACGTAAAAGTATCTACCTATGGATGTTGGGGGCCTCGGCGCGTAATACAGCGCCTGCCTGTACGCGGTGTCGACTAAACCATTATCTCAAACCTCACCGCATACATCTACCAGAGAAACGTGATGTGCCAGCGACTATCATTGCTATCATTCCTTTTCATTTTATTTTATTACCACCCCTGCTGTCGCAAACGCACGCCTTTGCTCCATGCAAAACACGTTAAAACTTGAACGCTTGAACTCGAGCTTGCGTGCCATGTATTATTGCGACTAAGAAAATAACGCCAAAAGAACAATACATTTGTTGTGTTGCATTGCGTCAACAAACATGCAGAGTGCGAAGGTCGTTAACCAGCAAGCTTTACGTAACTTTTTTAATAATACCAATTACCGCCTAACTTCGTGACGGGCTTCGTAGCGCTGGTGCTCTATGCGGTGTATCCATCCGCATCGTTGTGTGACGTCAGTCGAGTACGCGGAATTCGAACGTGCCGGTCGCGCTCGCCGCGATAGTCTCCTCTCGCTTTAGTTCGTGCTCTGTGAGTGCCATGATTCACGGAAATTATGAACGCAGCTGTGAAGAAGCTACTTCGCGGCATGTTCAGCACTCGTGTACCTGCATGCAAGGACTACGTTCCTCTGGAGTGCCTGTTAGTGGCCGTTATACGTGTACTGGAGTTAAGCCTAGTCCCGGAACATTTCCTGCGGAGAAATGGCCGTCTCAGTTTGGGGGCGAGACTGTCGCATCTTCATTTCTGCTTAGATGGAGGGACGGAAGCGATCACCTTGATGTGCGCTTACCATTGCTTGGATTTGCGGATTCTTTAAACTACAGGCCGCTGTCCTTGTTGAAGGTAAGTTAATTTTCTTTACCTGTGCACAATTATATTCGAAAGCCATGAAAAATGCGTGTTTTGTTGCATCACTGGCTACATGCGCGACATGTTTGAGAAGTACGTGACTGCGTACTTTTTGCGGCATGCAGGATTACACTGTCCTAATATAAATGTAGGTTACGATTTACGTTCACTTTCGAACGTACTGACTTTTATTGGCCGCGCTTAACGGAGCTTGTTTCAAGGTATACATTATACGTTTACGTTCGAGCGCCTGTACTACGATTCTGACTCTGCAAAGCTACTCTGCGCTATTTGCGCTATTTTGGAATAGTTTCGAATGGTGAGTGAGTGTTCAAAATCTTGTTTTAGGACATAAGTGGGGCGTCTTTCTAGTGCCAAGATGTTACTTTGCCTTGACTGTTTCGACGCGCGCCTTCAAAGTGGTCGTTCTCCCGCGCGTCGCTTCAGCCTGGTTAATTGTAGCATGTTCGCCCCTTTGTAGCCGTACGATGTTATCGAGTTTTCGCCTGTTCACACCGTCCTCTGCTAGGTACGAACTTATACAACAATTTCCTTTTCTCCTGTTTTTTTTTGCAGGTGGGAGTCACCCTTTTTATTTTGAAACAAGCGCTACACCAAACAAATTATGGCTTTCATCTCTGATGGTGGGGTTACTTGAAGTTTTTGCATAAATAAAGATAGATTGTCCGCATATTTGCGTTTTCTTCTTTTCCCTGGGCTCTTGAAAGAAAACGAAAGGTCACAGAACTTCTAAAAAAGTTGACTTCTCCCAGTGTCTGTGTGTGTGTCATTCAGTTGACTTATGTGACCGTGTCCTGATATTTTATTTCTCGCCCAGATTACCTTGTTTCCAGGTTTACGCGGGGTTGGAAGAATTGAAGCATTATAACAGGCGATAAAAAGCTTTTGCTATTGCAGTTATTGAAAGCGCGATCTGCCTCCGTGCAGTTGTGCCTTACCTACTGTAATTCAGCTATAGTGAAAGTAAACTGACCTGATTTAAGTTATTCTTTGCTTTTGTGTACATGTAGCTTGCTGTTTCCCGTCCAGAGTGAGTTGGCATAGTCTGTCACAATAACACTTGAACTCTGCAGGCCTCCTATAGTTTTTTATGCAAGCACACAGCAGCAGTGCATATTGTAAACACGTGCCTCAGCAGGCATTCTTCAAGAGGTTCTATGCAAAACCTTTTTGGACCATGCCTACTGTGGCATGTGCTTCAGTAGGCATTGTTCTTTCAGGGGGAGGATATCACACTTGCATGTCTAAAAGAATTCAACAACTATTACGACATACTGTACATTTACTTTCAATAACTAGATCATCAAATTTCAATGCTGCTTGAATTGCAGCTCATAAACCATTCAATAACAGGTTCACTACTATTCAATCACTTTTGTGTCAATAACTTTTTTATAAAATATCACCGGCCAATTTTCAATGGGTGTAAATGGTGAGCTCAATGACTTTTCAATAATTTTTCAAATACCATTCAAATACTTTTCAATACAATGCGTCAACATTGACCACTAGCTTTTCAATTATTTTTCAATAAGATTTTTTGTAAGGGCAGCCACTAAGTAAATAAAACTGAACGCTTGCGTTAGGAGGGAGCATTGTGCAATGCGAAAGAAAGAAAGAAAGAAGGAAAGAAAGAAAGAAAGAGAAAGAAAGAAAGAAAGAAAGAAAGAAAGAAAGAAAGAAAGAAAGAAAGAAAGAAAGAAAGAAAGAAAGAAAGAAAGAAAGAAAGAAAGATAAGGCACGCCCCCGCGAAGTCCTGCTTGCACCCATTGCGCTATAGGGGGTGGGCTCCTGATTTTGCCTAAAGTGGGACGCTCCGTAAAATGCTATTTTCGGGTGGCACCGGCACTGCGTCTTCTTTCTAGCATTGGTCAGCATCTTGAGTGGCCCATTATCGAGCGCACGTCGAAACGCATGCATGGCGTAAAATTTTCGGAAAGCGAGAATTTTCCTGGTGTGTGCAATCCTTCAGGCACCTCCAGTACACCTCAGTGTAACAACGCGCAGCATACTCGAAGAAGAAAGAGAAAAAGAAAGGTTAAATGAAATGCAGGGAGGTTAACCGAGCGAAAATTATCCGCATAAGGACGAGCGCAATAAAAGAACGGCAGAAGAAGGAACAAGAACGCCGGACGAGCGCTAACTTCAAACTAAAGTTTATTCTCACAAACCCACGCCTAGTTATCAATCACCACAGATCACAAGTGCCAGTTTTAACTGTGTAAATGCCGTCAAGGCAGATATAGAGCACGCCCAAAAGGTACAGGATGAAAACAAAAACCAGGCAGAGGTTATTCTGCAGATTCATGCGCTGTCGCGTTGTATAAAAAAATGGCGAAAGCGTGCCGTGACGTTGACGTCGCTTCCACGGCGAAAATCAAGTTGGGCGCCAGTTGTCCAGTTCTGCAGAGGCGCTTATGCACGAAAGTGGCTCAGTGTAACATTAGACACGGTAATGTTTTTCTACCTGCCCCTTCTAATGTAGTATATTGCGTTATTTTTTCTTGTGGGTGGAAATATATTTGGTATAGGCAGGTCGATTTCTAAACATCAGATTCGGAGGATATCTGAGCTGTCCGAAAGGATCACCGTTCTCATCGTGCTTTTATATTGTTGACAATGCGGTTGTTAAACCCTTTAGAAGGAACTCAACGACATGTAAGGTGACTCTAGAAGTTGTAGATAATTTCTATGCATTGGAAAGAATGGTTCCAGGTGTGTCGGCCAGTCATGACACCTATGGGCTAGATGTATTTGCCGATTCCAATTACTGATGATGAAGGCTTGAGTCTGAGCATGCGTCACGTAATATCAGGCTTTCAGATTTTAGCGGTTTTAACTGCGTCGCATTTTTCTTGTTCAATTTCAGTTTTAAAGGCCTATTACGCTGATCTTGTTATTTTTGCAGTTCGTCGATCAGGGAGCGCGATGAGGAGTTCTTGCTTGCTGATGCACTATTTGTGATTGGTGTTGATAGTTACACAGGCGTGGATTTCTGAGAATAAGCTTTAGTTTGTAGTGAGAGCTCGTCTTGTCGTCGTCTTCTTTCTTTAGTCGTTTTATTGCGCTCCTTGGTCAAGTAGGAACGCCTACAATCTCGCCCTAATTTCAATTCTTCTAAACGGCAAGCAACCGGGAAAGGCGCGCCGCTGCAGCGGACAATGGCGAGACGCCCACCGCTGCTGCCCTTGGTCTGCGCACGCAGCGATTCGCTAGAAACTAGCGAATGAAATCTCCGCTGTAAAATCTCGGGTTCCTCAGATCATGTTTGAACAGAGAATGTAAAATGTTTCTAAAAAGGCGTAAAATTTTACTACATTGCCATATATTCACATGCTGCCGCATCGACTGAGAAGCGCAGCACGTGAATTGCGTGAAGGTCTTTTTTTCTGGCTCGAATAAGCAAGGCGTAATTTGCGCACGTGCAAGTACAACAGAGGAAAGAAATTTGGGCCAGCTACGCGCTAGTGGAGCGAACATTGAGGAAACAGCGGAGTTGGCGCCTTAGCCCTTCCTTTCCTTCCACGTCACGCTCACTTCTCTTTCCCACCTTTTGGTATTACCAAAAGGTGGGAAAGAGAAGTGAGCGTGACGTGGAAGGAAAGGAAGGGGCTAAGGCGCCAACTCCGCTGTTTCCTATATATATATATATATATATATATATATATATATATATATATATATATATATATATATATATATATATATATATTGTGATGTGCCTTCTCTCCTCCTTTAACATCATCCTCACCTTTATATCACTTCTGCTCACTCTTACCGTTCTTTCCCACCCTTGCTATATACATGGGTATACTATACTTTCCCTCTCCCCCTCCTCCTTTCCGTCCTGCTCACCTTCCTATCACTCGCCCTCACCCTCCCTTCCCTTTCCCAACCCCATGCTGTACCATACGATGCATGGCTATGCAATGCTTTACCCTCTTTTCTCCTTTCTCTTTTCCTAATCATCACATCACTCCTCCGCACCTTCACTTCTCTTTGCCACTTCCTTACTATATGATATGTCCCCACAAATAAAAATCAGTCGCTTAATGCCCCCGTGGAATTGAACGTCAGTCTATACTACACTTTCTTTCTCTTTCTGTTTCGATATTTTTCGTTCTTTCTCTTTCTTTCGTTTATGAAAAGTTCGTAAAAAGGAGGTGTGCTGGAGCCGACGTTTCGCCAAGCGGACTTCTCTTCTTCAAGCCTACAACTGCTTTCCATAGCGCGACTGTTTATGAAAATCATGCTACATAAGCAGTCAAAGCCTTGAAGAAAACAAGTGCGCGTTTCGAAACGCCGGCTCCAACACATCCCTTGTTTGCGAGAGAAAGACAGAGGCACACGTAGAGAGAAGGAAGCACAAAGAAAGAGTCAGGGGAAGCTCGAAGTTTGTGATGAAAAATGATAAACTTCCACCTTCCCCTGCCTTTTTCTCGGTGTTTCCTTCTCTTTGTGTGTGTCCTCTATCTTTCTTGTTATCTTTTCCTCCTCCTCTCGCCTATAAAAACACAGCCATGGTTTTCTTTATATGCGAAGCGAGGCACGGCTGTACCAAGTGGCTGTTAGCAAACACGCAGTGACGCCGTAGTCATGCGTCGTTTCGGTTCACGCTCTACGGGCAACGGAAGAGCTTAAACCGCTCCGCTTTTAAACAAAGATTGAGGGAGCGTATGCTGCGGTGCGACGCATAGAACAAAAGGAACTAACTGGGCAACGAGTGTCATGTGAAATATTCCATCGTGATGTGGACCTGTCTGTACAGGCCAAACCGGATGATGTCTGAATGTGATGGCGCACTCTGAGGAGCGTGGCTATGCGCCTCAGTTCACCAAGCTAGCATTGCTGAAATCAGTACAGTCGTCTGAAATGTGGACGGGCTTGTTATGATCGAAGAAGGAAAGTATTGGTCCAGTCAGGGAGCTTTGACGCAGCGTTCAGCGCTGAAGCCGCAGTTCAACACCATGCAAAGCCTTTGCGCAGCAGGTTTCTAAGCCGCATTTCATGCCGAACATGTTCGGGATTAAACATTCCAAATAATTCTTTATGACCGGAAATATACTTCGAGTTCCTTACTTCTTTCTGGCTGTTTCATTTCCTCGTGTTGTTCCTTCGCCTTAAAGAGAGGCTTAGGCCTTCTGTTCTATGGATGTGCCTTTAGCAATAAAGGCTGCACTTTTTTTTGCAGCCAGAAGTAATCCAGCTTTAGGGCGTTTTTCGAGAGAGACTGCCAAACAACGACAGGTGCTGCTCGTGCTCCTCCTTTGTGCGGCCGAAGCGTACTTGTCATCCACTACCACGTGACGCACAACAACACTTGCAGTGGGCGATGCACAACTGCTTGGAGCTTTTCTGCACATTAAGCTATGCCAAAAGCATTCGAATAAGCCGTGGTTCCAGTACGGCGTCCTCATTGTACACACTACAGAAGTGGATCGAAAAAGATTCATTTGCCGAAATCCGAACACACCGCGCCCAGCATCGAGAAGTGCATATCACCGGACATCCGCGAAACTACGCCTCCTTCTTTTGCACTGGGTAATATTCGTGCAGCAGCTGTTTGTTAGGCACCGTAGGGTCTGCGAATTATAATATTATTCGTCATAACAGATGTTGCTTTGTGGCTTGTGCAATCGGTAGTATCCGTTGAAGCTAAGCTGTCTTGTACCTGCATAGACTGAAGTTCCACCTTGGCCCTGCGCTGAAGAGCCACAGGAACTCTTGTCACCTGAACAACGACACGAGTTCGAGATGACGCCCATGCAATAACGCTTGAGCTTCACTCGTATTCCAAGTCTTTTAGTTGCTCGAGAGTGTCAAAGAATTCTGCAAAAGGCTGGGCTAGCGGGGTTAACCTCATGCTCCATATTTTATTATCTTGTATGAGGCCTTGACCTTCCGCTGCTACAGCATTCGGCAAAATCTAAATTCAGCATATCTAGCTCATTCAAGGAATTCGCATTGGCCAGAGCATGATTAATGGCGGTATATAAGTGGGAATGAATATATTGAGTAGTAGTTTTAAAGCCAGGACGATAGCTGCAGCCTGCAAATGAAAAAAAAAATAGTGCATACAAATTGCCTAAGATGATGAGACCCTTTAGACAATTTAAATAGTAGTGAAATATTCAACTGAAACGTCAATTCCTAAGGAAGACATGTCGGCCCATGAGATGATTGCAGTAAGAGTTCGGTACTTTTCCCATTTGGCGTACTGACCTTCCACCACGGAGCAATGTGATGGAGATTCTCTTCGTTTTGTTGTTCTTAAGAGTACTGGAAAATGATCGCTCCCAAAAGGGTGTTTTTATAACGCTTCAGTTAAAATAAGGTTAAAGGGTGGGGTAGATGCAATGCTAACATCTATGGATGATTAACATTGGCTTGCAAGGCTACAAAATGTTCGTTCCGTCTTATTCAATAGGCATGCGCCAATGGAAAGTAGAAATTTCTCAATGAACCGACCTCGCGCATTGCTGCGAGAGTCGCCCTACAAGCTACTGCGTGCATTGATATCGGCGAGAACAAGATAATGTACTGGCAAGTCATCATAAAAGACTGAAAATCAGGTTTGTGTAGCTCATAGTGTGGGGGTATATAAAGTGAACAGATGGTTATGAGTTTGTTTGAAATAACAGCCCGGACGGCCACTGCTTCCAATGGCTTTTGCAGCTGCATACTGCGACACGCTACACTTTTGTCTATTATGATGGCAACGCCGCCAGATGACGCGAGAGCATCGTCATAATGTTTGCGGAAAATGATAAAATGTCTGAGGAAGTTCATATGCTTTGATTTAAGGTGGGTTTCTTGCGCACACAACGATTTTGGGTTATGTTTGTGTAGGATTTCTTGAACGCCATCGAGGTTACTAAAAAGACCCCTCACGTTCCACTGTATAGCTCGCGTTTCCACAATGAAAATGTGTTGGTGCCGTGTGTACAAATGAAAGAGGTGCGCCTTAGATTGCAGGGCCCTTTCTGGGCCCTATGACGCGCTTCTTATCTTTTCTGGAGCGGTCGAAGGACGCTCGCCACACTTTTGGCGCTTGATGGGCCGTTAGGATAGATGTAGTGTCCATTGGCTGCTCTGCGACGCCGGACAAGCGCTCCTACGAGCGAGAAGTATCGCGTGAATGTCTCGCCACAGACGACAAGACTTTTGAACGCACCAGCGCGGAGGTCGACGGAACTGTCTTCGGCTCCAGGCTGCGCTGGTCGCTGACAGCGCCAACCAGAGCCGGAGACAGTGAGGAAGCCTTGGCTGCGCCCCACCGTGACGGGTCGTGGCGTTCCTGCGCTTTCAGTCCGCATAGCGCAGGATTTCGCCGATGGTTGTGTTGGCGCCAGCCAACCTACGGTAGCGGGACTTCCTTGCTGGTTAGGTGGAGCAGATCTAACTGCCTCCACTACAGGGACAGAAGCCACAGCCGGCAACTAGCTCCGCGCGGGCTGGGCGTGCGGCAAAGTCCGGCGCAGCGCTTCCCCCCGACGCGCCGCATCGGCATAGAATGTGCCATGAAAAGGTGGAACACCGGCTTCGTGCTTCCCTGTATAAGATATTTTTCTTTGTATTTTTACAGGTGTACGTGTCAAAAACTGACTTCGCATAGGTGCCATACATATCATACAGGATGCCGCAGCTAAATCTAGTCACAGTTTAAAAATGTTTCCACGCACTCTATGACGACGCGACGAAATGGATGTTGCTGAAAATTGCATGGAGGAAGTCGCACTATTTTGTGTTCGGCTTAATTGCTTATAAAAAATATTGGTTGCCGAAGTGTTTGAAGCAATGAAGCAGGGCGACGAATTCCCATGAGAAAGCTGTAGATCGGTTTCCAAAATGTCCGATTCGAGTATTTCCCACTTTCGGTCTTTGAAGTATTAGGTTTTTACAGCGGACCTCTTCGCTTAACCTTTTCGTTATGCTTTACGTCGACGGCAGAATACTATCATCATCATGAAGCGGCAGGCTCTCTTTTTGCCTGTTCTTCATGTTCTGCTTTGGTTCCAGAACACTGCGCCAATTTTTCCGGCGTTGGATGCAATAACTCTGATGGGCGAGAGAACGAGTTCAGAGAGAGAGGCAGAGAAAGAGAGAAACACAGGGAAGAAAGAGAGAAAAAGATACAAGGCGAGACAACGAGTAAGAGAGAGAGAAAGAAAGAAGGGGAGTAAAGAGAGAAAAAATAGAAAGATAGCGAAATAATTAGGAAAAAGAAAGATCAAGGGTAGCCATTCATATTGTACTGTAGGAAGGGATGGGAAAGAGAATGAAGGATGAGGAGGAGGCAAAGAAGGAAGTGAGAGGGTAAAACATCGCATAGTCTTGTGTACTACACTTTAGGAAAGGGAAAAAATGGAAGTAAGAGTGAGAAGGATGGGAAGGAAGAGGCTAACGCAACCAGCTGCGCTACTTCCTGTCTTCGCCTCACAAGTTGAAGTTGTAGTTTAGTTCAGGAAAAGGGTAGCAAAAATTGAAGGTACAATTTGCCTAGTTGAAGTTTATTTCAGGCAAAAAAGTAGGAAACAATAGAAGGTACAATTTGCCAAGGGAATCGGCGAAAAGGCAAAAAAGCCATGCGTAGCTGTCCCAATGTGCGGGCCTAGTCGTAGCTATCCCACTTTTTACAGCACAGCTGCTATGCTGGGGGCTTCCCATGTGTCGTAGATAGAAAATTATCACCATCATGAACCGGCACGCACTCAATGACCACCGAAACATTCTTTCTGTACATATAGCTAACAAGGAAGCTGAAACATAGCGGCATTTGCACAATTTCTGCTGCAAATACGCGCTATAGAAACTTTACAGTAGAGATGTTATGCACGAGGTTTGCCGTGGGTCGTCCATAGAAAATTAAAAACATCGTGAACCGGCATGTGCTGAATGACCTCCCAAGCATTCTGTACAGGTGGCTAGCAAGGGAAGCTGGAATGTGGTGGGATTTGTCCAATTTCCGCGGCACGTACGCGCTATAGTCATTTTACAGCAGAGCTGCTACGGTCTAGGTCTGCCGTTGTCGTGGATAGAAAGTTATGATCATCTTGAACCGGCACGCACACAACGACCGCGCAAGTATTCTGTACAGATGGTTAACCTAAGAACTTGAAACGTGCCCACCAGCTCTGCTTGTGATCCACCTTGAGCGACTTACTGGAAGCTGAGCCCATTTTTTTCTGCTTAGCAAGGTGCAAGTTTGGGCTAGTTGGCACTCCATTTGAACAGCTAAATAGCGCGAACTTCAGGGACGAAGACAGGAGAATGCGACACACACAAGCGCTAACTGCCAACTGAATTTTATTAAAGAAAACACATGAATATATAGGGTAGCATCACGCCCTGCGCAGCTTAGGAGTGAATGTGGTTTTGTGGATGTGAAGCTGCGCAGGCGTGATGCTACCCTATATATTCATGTGTTTTCTTTAATGAAATTCAGTTGGAAGTTAGCGCTTGTGTGTGTCGCATTCTCCTGTTTTTCTGCTTACAACAGATTCGCACCAAATACAAAAATATATCCCGACACATGCCCATTTGTGCTCCATGATTGCAGTACTTCCTAACGTGAATCGTACAACTGATATGCTTTCCGCGGGGCGGCGCATGACAGCAATAAGCAGATGCAGCCATTATAGCTTGTGCGGACGCAAGCAACAGGTGCGTCGTCCTGCGGCCGCCACCAGCGTCGCTTTCCTGTCGCCTTTGAAGCGGTAGCACACCCGGCCACATGCTATGAAGCTTTGTATGCGGAACGTTAATGAGCACTGCAGTCACGGCGTATGTAGGGGCGCAAGCGCGCATGTCACGGGGTGTGTTTTGCAGGAAAACCATCTTTATGAACCCTGTGCCGGGGTCGTCGCCCTTCACCATTCATGGCGTTTCTTAAGATCACGTGATCGCGGATAGGAGGGCTAACTAAAGAGAGGAGTGAAGAAGCAGAAACTCACAGCGTCCCTTATGCATTGGTCTTTAGATGACTCGAAGGCAAAGCCATCTTCTTTTTCTTCTCAGTGGATGTATCCTCCATCTCTCCGAAATCTTTCAGCACTTAACGCGTTTTTTCACTCCCTTTCATCAGTACTGACAAGCTGTTAGCGCTGACCTCACGAACTAACCTCATCCTGACGCATTCTGCATCTATTCCTAACGTGTCGCACATTCTCAGTGAGCACTACAACCTATTGACACAGAGCAATTGGCTTAAGAACATTTTCACGGAATCACCAAGAGTGGTTTACCGCCGATCAAAAGAACCTGCGCGATGTCGTAACTTCATCCAAGACTAAAGCCATACTTCCTGTTGGTTGTCATCTCTGTAACAAACCACGATGTAAAGTTTCTGCTCATATGACCACTGCAAAAACTGCTAAATGCACGGTATCTACTTTTTCAGTTAAGATTAACTGAGACTTCAGCTGCGACAGCACTAACGTTATCTACTTGCTTCAATGCTCAGTGTGTCACATGCAATACATCGGTCAGACCGAAACATCACTTCGTATCCGTTTCAACGATCACAGAGCACACGCTAACAGTTTTTCACGTCTTCATTGTCTAAACATGTTCGGCTGCCAGGTCATTCATTTGAGAAAATCATGGTGACGCTATTACAATCAGTCTCCAAATCACACTATGATCGCGAAGTTTGAGAATCCTTTCTAATCCATAATTTAACACTGTATGGCTTAACGAGAGCGTAGGAAAAGTGTCGTCTTTTTCTATAATGTCTTCATGTTCGAACTTTTGGCATATCTTCAATGAAACGTGCTTAACACACCTGTAAAAAAGTATGGTTATTGAACAATCGCTATCATCTTGTCTCTACACGTGCAACCATTGAGACTAGTGCGGTCAATGGCTTATCGTTAAAAGCGCTTGCTCACGCCCTTGATCCAGCCTCATGTATTATATCTGTATTGTTATTGTCTTGTAAACTGTGTACATTCACATCGCCCACGTGTTGGAACCCGTAAAAACGGCTGCACGCTTGTCCTTCAGTTTATTCTGACGATAGCCGCGCAAGGGCCGAAACGTAAATGAGTAAAAATATGGAATTTCCTTAAGTGTGCTCTTTCATGTACTCGACTACATGTGCACCGGAACTTCAGAACTTTCTTTTGAATTTATATATATATATAATATATATATATATATATATATATATATATATATATTATATATATATATATATATATATGTGTATATATATATATATAGACACGGGGTTTATTCAAAAAGTATTGATCGTTTGGTCCCCAGAAAATAAATATTCGTTAGTAAAAGTTTCTTTTATTTAGTTAAGCAAAAAACAACTTCACTTTTTTCTACATAATCACCGTTAAGTTCTAAGCACTTTTCCTACCGCTGCACCAGCTTGTTTAGTCCCTCTGCATAGAAGTTCGCCGCCTGGGAATTCTTTGCTGTTTGAGTTATTTAGTAAGCATTTTAGTACCCACCTTACACACACTGTGATATCTGCGCTCTTCACTTACAATCGTAGAAATTGTAGTGCGGTTGACAAGAGGAAATTCATCCGACAAACTACTAACTGTCAGTCATCGATCTAATTGAAATGCCCTGTCCACTTGTTGAACAGTTTCATTGGTCTAGATTCTGGCCTTTCCACTCCGCTCTTACTCGTGCACATTTGTGCAGTCATTTGTGAAGTCACGACACGATTTTATTACCTTTCTTTCACTCATCCCTTCATGTGCGAAACCCAACCTTTCATGTCCTCTGCATGCCTAATTTAATGGCCTGTATGGGTCAATTGCCAAGAAATGTCGGGATGTTCTTTCTGTGCTGTCGAGGCGCTTGTTGCTGTCAGGGGACATCGAGATGAATCCGGGACCGTTCACTGTGGAACACGAACAGTAACTTGTTAAGGCAATTACGCTCACAGCCAAATATACAAGAGGGTTAGAATAAGGTTATCGAGGCACTGAAAGATATTAAAGCTAATCAGAAAGCTGCTGACAATAGGCAAAAAAAACTTACGGCTCGACTAGCCACGACTGAACGCGACGTCGGTGGCCTAAAAGCGTTAAGAGCCGATTTCCATAGCTTATATCTAGCAACTCCTCTCTTGCAACTCAGTTGAAATCGGGTCGAAAGGCGTCAAGATCACCTTGAAAATAGGTCACGTAGAAACAATTGGCCTTTCACGGGACTGAATATACTCATCAGCCGGAGAGTTGGGAAGCGTCTAAACGGCAGGAGCTGTCGCTTTTATGCGGACCATCTGGGTGCCAGGTGAGGACGTCGGAAATTGAACGGGCTCACAGGGGTGGGCCGCTTTTCTACCTCGAGGAATAGACCATCGTAGCACAATTTCGCTTCCTTCAAAGAAAAACAGAATATACTTGCGAGGGCACACAAGCTAAGGGGAACCACTCTGTCACTAAGCGAGGATTACTCAAACAAAGTCCGTTTCGAATGGAGAAAACTGGTGCATTTGCCAAAGAGCGCAAAAAAAAAACGTTTCGTGCTTCGCTTTAACAAGCTTATTATGGGGGCCCAAACATTTATGTACAATTCTTCTCCAGTGATGACGTAGAACCGGTGCAACAACAATCATATCTTCTGTTGGACACCAAAGGGACGATCAGGCCAGAACTGGTCTTCGTCGTTGTAAACTGTCGGAGCATAAGAAATAAGAAGGATGCGTTTTCATACCTTGTGGCTGCGTACGAATGCCGACATAATTGTAGGCACCGAGTCGTGGCTCGACGACAATATTTACAGCGTTTTTCTGTCACATATTGAACGTCTATCGCAAAGATCACGATGTACGCGGCGGGGGAGTTTAATGTTGTTTGATAACAGATAGAAAGCGTGTCGGTATCACTAATCAGCCTACAGTGCGAAGTAAGGTGTGTGACCGGGTTAGTTGGTATTCCATAGTGACGAACAGCACGTGAAACACCAAGGACGAATACCGACGTCGCTAGTCATCGTCGGTTATTCGTCCTTGTGTGTTTCCCGCGCTGTCACGTTCAGTGCGAAGCCGTGTGTGTAAAATTGAGCTGTCACAAGCGCAACACGTGGCGGTGGGCTGTTTTATTGGCCGCCTAACTCCAACAATGCGCAATCGCAGGAAGCCTTTGTCTGAGAACTGGCTGCATTAGGAACAGAAAATATTTTCTAGAGGGGACATTAACTTTTCTGAAATTGACTGGATAAATCATGCCCCGTCTTGCGCTCACGGTCTGGCCTGTACTTGGCACTTCAGGAAAACTCATTAGCGAACATGTATTACCACAGTTTGTTGCTTCTCTCACAAGGTACAGTGGGCTATGTGCTAACATAGTAACGGTAGCCACCGTGCTACGAGCTGTAATTTCTCAGTTTTTTCCAACGATTCTCGCATTTTTGAGAACATTAATAAGAGTGATCAACACGTAAAGGCCTGGGGGTCTCCTTTCAACGAGAACGGCACGTCAAGCGGCCTACTGGCGCGCTGCGCCGACGAACGCTGCGAGCCGGGGCTGGACACCATCGGCTGCGCTTCATGCTGCACTCATGGCGTCTTCCACATCACCAAAACGGTGAGTGGCCACGGCTCTTCTACAGATCAGGGTGCAGGAGAGCAAGTTGCAAAGAGGTTACGTGAGGATGACGAGACAGAAAATTCCGCACGCTACAGCGGAGAGGACATGGACCAAGCGTCATTCATGGTTGTGAATTACAAGAGAACAGAGGTGCTGGAATACCTGTTGTACTCAGGCCAATGTCACCTGAAGCAAGTTTCTGGAAAGTGAACCCGAACGTTTTGGCATCTGCGGTAGTTGCGTCCGCACAAGAAAAGTTATCCGTCATCGCCTCAACAAGGATGGTAGCCTTATGGTGACTGTGTCGACACTTCCTGCTGCTAATCGCCTGCTCGCCATCTCGGAATTAGCTGGTGTGTCTGTTGAAGCGCGAGTTCCTTACTCCTACTCTGCCACGTATGGGAAAATCCAGGACGTTCCCCTCGAATATTCGGATGAAGAGCTCCAGCGGTACTTACAAGCACAAGGTGTCATCTCAGCTAGAAGACAAGTCTCCTACGTCCCTTGTGATGAAGGCGGAGTAGCGGAGTCTAGGCGGCGATCTGTAATTCTCGAGTTTTCAAGAGACTCTCCTATGCCAAAGCGAATTGTTCTTGGGTTCTGCAGCTATCCCGTACTGGAATACATTGGATCAGCAACGCAGTGTTTTAGATGCCAACGACATGGCCATATTGCAAAACATTGCAACGGCCCCATAAGGTGCAAGATATGTTCTGGTGCTCATACACATAAGGAGTGCAAGTCACGAGCACAGCCTCTCTGTGCTAACTGTGGGGGTTCTCACCCGGCCTCGTACGGAGGGTGCCCTAAAAAGAAAGCAGCAACTCTGGCACGTCACTTGGAACAAATTCAGGGAAAAGCACCTAGACGGAATGAACCGCCACCAAACCCGGATGTAGTATTTACAGTATCGAACCACAGCACAAAGATACATCGCTTCAAGGAATGTCATCTAAAAGACCTTTGCATCGGTCATAAAAGGACATCTTGCAGAAGAATCGTCTTCGAAGACCCTCCAAGCAAAGCCCCGAGGAATATCAAGTGCAGGCAACCGCCAGCACACACCTAAGAATCCACATACACCTAGCACCAGCCATGAAAAGCAGACAGACTCATCAGTGGCCAGCGACATATCAAGCCTACTTATCCCTATGATGTTTGCAGCTATTAAGGCTCTTCTTCGAGCTGCTCCTTCCTCTAAGAGCCTACCTGAGGTGGAAGCTGTTTTGGCGTTGGAGCATTTAGTGACGGCGACGTATGCGCCGCAGCGCTACGACTCATCGACGCAGCAATGATGGCTTCACCGGCAATGTCCTCACCTGCAGTTGCATTAACAAACACCTCCGAACATGTACAATATTTCAGTGGAACGCTCGCGGTTTGCGCTCGAAGCTAACGGACCTCCGATGCCTTGTGCGAGCGTACCGCTTCCCTTTTATGGTGATTTCCGAGTCCCGTGTTGGTGAACAATTTCGGATGAACGGCTACTATTTTTATCATTCACGTCGGCAAAAGGGTATCAGCCGACTCCTAGTTGGCATACGAATCGACATTCCTGCTTCTGAACTTGAAGTCGCACCACACGATAGAGATGAATACGTCTGTGTAACTACAATGATAGCCTCCCAAAGGTTTACAGTCATCGGTGTATACCTTCAACCAAATTCGCCGTTTGATGTTTCTAGACTAGAAAGCTTGATAACGAAAACTTCCGCGCCGCATATTATATGCGGTGACTTTAACGCTCATAACGAAATCTGGGGCAGTTCGCACACGTGCACACGTGGAGCCAAACTTGCGGAGCTTTTAGCAAAGTATTCAATTGAACCGCTGAATGATGGTCGTGTTACCTACTTGAAGAATCCGAGGGTCACTAGTTGCATTGACATATCGTTTGTAACAAGGAGCACTACAAGGCTGTTCAGTTGGTGCACCGACTTGGAAACGCGAGGTAGTGATCACTATCCAATTCTGATATCAGCTCATGATGCTCAGGCGTCACCGGAAAAAATACAGACAAGATCCGTTGACTGGGAAGCGTACACACAAGCAGTAAATAGAGGAATCACAGCCGCAACCAGGAGCGCTGAGATCATTCCTACGATTTCCTACTGCCTCAGAGAAAACACACGTACCACAAGCAAGCACTGTGATGTCCCAGCCAATGATGAAGAATTTCAGAGACTAGTTGCGATACGAAGGCGAGCGGAACGAAGAGCGCTAAGGACTAAAAACATCGAAGATCTCCGTGCTTGCCGGCGTGCACAGAGACATATCCGTCGCTACTTAACCAAGCTGAAGAGGCAGAGATGGAGAAACTTTTGTGCAACTCTGGACGTCCGAAAACCGTTAGCCAAAATCCGGCGTGTAATCAAAGGAATTCGCAGAGAACCCCAGCAACTTCACCCGTTCACAGCGCTCTCACTTCATGAACGAATGCCGCTCAAGGCTGTTGCCAACGAATATTGTAGACGTCTGTCTGGATGCGCAGGACTGCTGCCAAGGACCAACAGTCTTAACACTAATGTACCACGTTCGGCTGTACCAGCTTTGGATACTCCATTTTCCGTGGAGGAACTGAGGGTTGCTATCATTGATTGTAACAAACGCTCTTCTCCAGGGCATGACGGAATTACTTATAAAGCTATCGCACACTTATCCCAAAACTCTCTTCTTCGGCTGCTGGAATTATACAATGATTCTTGGATAAATGCAGAAGTTCCTGCTGAATGGAAGCTGGCAAAAATAATCCCAGTCATGAAACCAGGCAAACGGCCAACGAGCTATGCCTCTTTCAGACCTATAGCTCTTTTAAGTTGCATCGGAAAACTCATGGAGAAAATGGTACACAAAAGACTAACATGGCTACTTGAAAGCAGGAAACTGTACCCCCAAGAAATGAATGGATTTAGGCAACACCGGTCAGCTATTGACAATGTGATAGCCTTCACCTCATCAATTGAAGAAGAACTTACCCAAGGACACATACCAATTGCCATTTTTCTGGACATCAAGGCAGCATTCGACTCTGTGGCCCACAGTGCAATCCTTGAAGCCCTGGTTGCCATCGGTCTTGGAGGAAGAGTATACGCATGGATTGCGAACTATTTGCAAGGGCGGCAACTGTTCATGAGCACTGCAGAAGGCCATACTGCATACTACGCTATAAAGAAGGGTGTACCACAGGGTGCGGTGCTTAGCCCTTTATTGTTCAACCTCGTTCTTATTCACCTCAAGAAACAGTTACCACGTGGTGTCCACATTACAATGTATGCAGACGACATCTGCATATGGAGCGCATCACCTTCTCGCTATGTCACTCAGCAGAGGTTACAGAAAGCGCTGGCAAACACCTCCCTCTATTTGACACACAGAGGTCTGCACCTATCTCCGGAAAAGAGCGTCGTCATGGCCTTCTCCCGGAAGAGCATGAAAAAGTACCCACTAATAGTCAGTGGACGCGCTCTTCCTTATGTGCGATGCCAAAGGTTTCTTGGCGTAATCATTGACAGAAGCCTGTCTTGGTCACCACAGGTGAACAAACTTTGTGCAAGGATCTCTGCATTCTCACAAGTACTCCGCTACATGGCAGGAGCACAATGGGGTAGCGGCTGCCACTCGATGATACTTCTACACAAAGCTTACGTCGACGGTATTTTGCGCTACAGTCTGCCAGTACTACAGCGAATATCATTGACCAGCAAAAAGAAACTTGATGCCGCACGCAACAACTCTCTACGGATATGCCTTGGCCTACCAAAAGGATCTTCGTGCGTCGGAACGGTAGCGGAAGCAAGGATGCTTACCTCTTGACGTCCTCAGTAGACAAGAAGTCTTACGCATTCATCTCCGACACATCACCCAAAATGGAAAACACTTCCTTGGCCGCATTGCTAAAAGCTGCGCTAACTCAAGCTTTGGACAAGCAGTCCGAGAAATAAGTGCCCCCATTCCTGTAATGATGCGAGAGCTCATGCCCTTGAATTTTCCACCTTGGACACTGTCATCTATGCAAGTCTGTTCACACATCCCCGGTATCAACTCGAAAAAGAATATGCCACAAGCTGAGATTTTGCAAATCACCCTAGAATACATCGCCAAGAAATACTCCAGTTCGGCTCACATCTTTACCGACGGGTCTTGCTCTTCCCATAGTTCGTCAAGTGGTTTATACATATCTTCAACGGACCAATGTTTCTCTTACCGTCTTGAACGACTAACAACAAGCACGTCAGCCGAACTGTACGCGATAAAGGAAGCCATTCTTTACATCCAGCGGCAACCTCCTGGACGATGGGTCATTTTAACAGATTCGAAAGCAGCCCTACAGAGCATGAGCAACATCAACGCCACTCGTCAACAACATCCGGTGACCCGAGACATTGGTTACATCCACCACATGGCCACTGTGTCTGGTCACACTGTCATGTTCCAGTGGATTCCCGGACACTGCGGCATATACGGAAATGAAAAAGCGGATCTAGCTGCACGTAGAGGTATATGCTTAAGGAAAATTCGACGGACACACTTCACTAAGTCAGATGCATCAGCAATGGCAAAGAAGAACGCCCACCGAGAGAGGGATCAGTTATGGAATCTTTCGCCTCAAGACCTCTTTCTCCGCTCCATAGACCCTGACTTAAAAACAAGACTTCCGCATCACCTTCCTCGTCACCTGAGACACTCTATCATCGTCTTCGCCTCAACGCAGCATTCACCAATAGCTACATGTGCCGCCTTGGTTTGACCACGGACCCATACTGTGATAACTGTGGTGCTCTAGAAACAATAGAACATATTTTATTAGATTGCCAGGCATACAGAGAAGAAAGAACTTGTCTCGAAAGTAGTATATGCTCAACTTCCCAAGCACCGCTAGATCTCAGGAATATACTCGGACCTACGTCTTCTCCTTCTCAGCAACGTAAAATTTTAAAATTTCTGTTCCGATTCCTCGAGGACATTCACCGAATTGATAAACTGTAAATTAACTTACATCAGCATCATTACGTTGTGACATGTACAGACCACGATCATATTATCTTCTTTTTTTTCTCCTTCTCCTTTTCTGCCCTCCTCCTCCTAGGGCCTTTCTGTCCTCACTCCCCTCCCCTATACAGAGTAGCATGTAGGCGCCTTTAGGTACGCCGGCAGAATTCTCTGTTTTTCATTAAAGAGCTTTCTCTCTCTCTCTCTCTCTACTAGATCTTTTTTGCAATTAACCCTCTGTGAGAAAGATAGGCAAGCACGAAGGCCCATCGCCATCGGCTGGCACACACCGACAATTCGCTCTCTGGCTACGCCCTGCGTGCTGCTGCTACGATAGTCGCTCTCGTAGAATCCTCAATGAACCCCCCGTAACAAGTGGTGGAGGTGCACCCGTTCAACGTCATTTACAACGACGACAGGGATTAGTGATCATGAGGTTGTTGTGGGAATTTTCGTTTGTCAAAACCTAAAGTTAAGGAGAATGACGCCGTGTAGAATTTTTTTAATCAAAAATGTCACAGTTTCACCGCAAAGGCGAAGCAATGAATGTGATAGCAACAAAGTGTAGTGCTACAAGAAGTGAGGCTGGCAGCTAACTGTTTTGTATCCGATCTCGCGTATCTGCAAAGCACTGGTGTAAGAGAATACGGCCGCTTCATGGAGCGATGCTCTTCGCATAGTAACTTCGCGTTGAGAGCACAGCACGCAGAAGGGCATACGAGCCGCCCGCTGTGATGGCTTTCGAGATAGCGCGCGCGCCAGCGATCGCACCCTTAGATTCAAAGTTCAAAGTTGCTCCTCCCGCGACACTCCCGCCCCCCTCGCATCTTTGTGTCCCTTTTCATGCTGGTAAAGATGGGTGGGGCGTTTCATGTCTTCTTCGACAGCATGGCCTCCCGAGCAGGGTGATGTTATCGCATGCACCCTTCAAGCGACGAAAACGGGACGGCTCGTTTAATCTCTGCTTCGGCCGCGTTCGTCGCCCCCGCTCGCGCGCTTTTAGCCGCAGTAGAACATACGATGCGCGGGGGAATTTCGTCCATTTGGACTTCATACCGGAAGGACATGACGGCGACGGCAACAGCGACGGCAAAAACCAGTCGAGACTGTCCATATAATTGCTATCGCAATAAAACTGTAACTATGACACCATGTCATCTACTCTTACTTCGTTTACCACAAGCCTAAGGAAGTTAATTAATGTAAAGAATCGCATTTTCAAGCGTTTTCGTTTAACAAGGACTGCAGATGTTCAAGAAAAGCTCGCTGAATTAAGTCGATTGTTAGAGAAACAGTTAAGAGAAGCGAATGATCGCGTTTTTGTTTCCTTGCAAGGAAAGCTGATTGCCAATCCTAAGGAGGTATGGAAATATGGGAAATTGAATAAGGTAGACTCTGTTGGCAGTCCGGACATGACTGATGGCGATACGACCTTATCGGAAGATGCAGGGAAGGCAGCCTGCTTAAACCGATATTTTCAGTCCGTGTTTTCTGAACCATTTCAAGGTGCAATGCCATATACGGCACCCAGGTATTGGAACCTATGGATGAAATTGTCTCTGCTAGCCGTGTATGCGATTTGCTTGAATACCTTAATTCAAACTCGGCTCCAGGGCCTGATGCTATTTCTAATAACGTATTCAAGGGGTGTGCAAGAGCTTTGGCGCCATTGCTAGCTGTTTTAGTTTCAAAATCGCTTGAAAATCAGGAACTGTCATCTGAATGGAAGCTAGCAAATGTTGTGTCAATACCAGAATCTGGAAACAAAAATAATGTCGCTAACTGCCGGCCAATTTCACTGACCAGACTTTGTTGTTAAATCCTTGAAAGGGGTCATGAACCACTTTTCCAAGTAATGATCTAATGGCCTCAGTATCGGAGTGTACTGCCTCCCGAATCGATTGCCGCAAAAATTTCTCGAATTCGTCAAGAATCAGCGGAGTTACGGGGGTTTGGCGCACGCTCCCAGCGCTTTCTCTCTTTTCTCGTGCCGACGAGCGCACTGGAAGCTAGACAGGGAGGGATGGCATGGGGGAAAGAAGTTACGCCAGCGCGCGTCATGAAACGCGACCGCTCTCCCGCTGTGATTCGCTTGCGCGAGTGCGGCGCCGGCAAGTGGCGGCATTCCGTGGCAAGAAGCGCATCTGATCCGAACGCCGCTCTCGATTTACGTCGGCTATCGGCCAATAAGCATGCTATGTCTTTGCGACGTACAGCGGACAGACGCCCCGCCCACCGACGAGAGTGAGAACCGGCCTCTGTTTGAAAAGAGGGTGCCTGGGGAAACGGCAACTTCGCGCTCCACTTGTGGCCATACGCGGCGCGCACGACTGTAATATTTGGCAAAGCAGTTCATAGCCGTGTCAGCTTTCCGCAGGATGTGTTTTTTCAATCAGCACAAGGGTGCTTCATGACCCCTTGAACATGTATATGTTGTGGTATTATAAAGCACTTGGAAACGAATAATTTTAAATGCGAAGCATTTCTTAGCGAACTTCTGCGACTTTGAGCGTATCTATCTATCTATCTATCTATCTATCTATCTATCTATCTATCTATCTATCTATCTATCTATCTATCTATCTATCTATCTATCTATCTATCTATCTAGCCGCCTACGACTTTGTGGTCTCTTGGCCGTTTCGTTAATAGGATGTACACCAAAACTGGTATGGTGTAACATGACTTCATGAAGAACATCAATGACAGGTCATAACATGAAAATCATGATATCCATGTGATTAACGACATGATTTGCATGCCAATGTTTTGGTGCTCTTGCGGCCGTTTCGTTAGTTTGATATATACCAAAATTGGTATGGCGTGACAAGAGTGTATGATGAACATCAGTGACAAGTCCCAACGTGCAAATGATGACACACATGTCATGTCCAGCATGATTTACATTCCACGCTCATGGTGCGCTCGCGGCCGTTTCGCAAGCTTGATATGCACCAAAATCGGTATTGCGCGTCGTGACTGTGTGAACAGTACAAATACCAAGTGGTAACATGAAAATCATGACACCCATGTCATGCACAGCATGACTTACGTGCCACGCTCATCGCGCACTGGCGGCCGTTTCGCTAGCTTGATATACACAAAATTGGTATCGCGCGTCGCTACTGTGTGGCCAACACAAATCATCATCATCATCATCATCAGCCTGTCTACGCCCACTGCAGGGCAAAGGCCTCTCCCATGTTCCGCCAATCGACCCGGTCCTGTGCTTTCTGCTGCCACGTTGTACCTGCAAACTTCTTAATCTCATCTACCCACCTAATTTTCTGTCTCCCCCTCACGCGTTTGCCATCTCTTGGAATCCAGTCAGTTACCCTTAATGACCACCGGCTATCCTGCCGACGTGCTACGTGCCCGGCCCATATCAATTTCTTCTTCTTGATTTCAACTATGATGTCCTTAACCCCCGTTTGTTCCCTGACCCACTCTGCTCTCTTCCTGTCTCTTAAGGTTACAACACATGTCATGTACAGCATGATTTACGTGACATGCTCATCGAGCACTGGCGGCCGTTTCGCTAGCTTGATATACACCAACATTTGTATCTCGTGACGTGACTGTGTCACGAACACAAATAAAAAGAGTTAACATGAAAATCATGACACGCATGTCATGGACAGCATGACTTACGGGCCACGCTCATGATGCGCTGGCGGCCGTTTCGCTGGCTTGATATACACCAAGACTTGTATCTCGCGACGTCACTGTGTCACGAACACCAATAACAGAAGTTAACAAGAAAATCATGACACGCATGTCATGTACAGCATGATTTACATTCCACGCCCATGGTGCGCTGGCGGCCGTTACGCTAGCTTGATATACACCAAAATTGGCATTGAGTGACGTGACTGTCTGACGAACACAAACGACAAGAGTTTACATGAAAACCATGACACGCATGTGATGTACAGCATGACTTTCGTGCCACGCTAATGATGCGCTGGCGGCCGTTTCGCTAGCTTGATATACACCAAAACTGGTATTGCGCGACGTGACTGTTTGACGAATATAAATAACAGGTGGTAACACGAAAACCATGACATGCATGTCACGTAGGGTGTGATTTAGACGCCACGCTCATGGTGCACTCGCGGGCATTTTGTTAGCTGGATATATGCCTAAATTGGTATGGCATGACAGGAGTGCGTGACGAGCAAAATTTGCAGGTCATGCATCGTATATATGTAGCAGAATATATGTTTGATTAGCATGGCATATACCAGGTTGCACACGCATGCATGTATGACAATCTCGCGTTATATAGCTAACTAGATGTCACTACATGAATGACTTCATTAGCCTCAATGACAAACAAGACGATGTATGCAGATCTTTGCTGGCTGCTTCGCATTACATTGATTCCCACATTGCATGGGATCTGCCGATTTTTTTTCTGTGTAGTTCAGCATGGTTTTGAGTCTGGACTGTCATGTGTTACACAACTGTGAGATTTTTCTCATGATGTTTTAAGTTCATATGATGAACGTTATCAAGTCGATTCGGTATTTTCGGACTTTCAGAAAGCATTTGACACCGTTCCACATGCTCTCCTATTACATACATTATCTTTTTCAGGTCTGCCTGCTTCTCTTCGTGGTTGGTTGAGGGAATATTTATCTTGTAGAAAACAGTCCGTCCGTGCAAATGGTTCTTCATATGTTGATGTAACTTCCTGGGTGCCACAGGGTGCGGTGTTGGGTCCTTTACTCTTCCTGGCCTATATTAATGATTTGTCAGAGACGCTAACATCAAATCTGAGCCTGTACGCAGACTGTTGTGTTATTTATAAATCAATTCACAGTATGGACAATATTTGTGCATTACAACGTGATCTTGACACTGTGGTGAGGTGGTGTGAAAAATGGTAGATGCGTTTGAATGTAAGTAAGTGTTGTTTCCTCAGTTTTTCAAGGAAACGAAAACTTTATCACTCTTCCTAAAGTTTGTCACGAGCACTACTGTACCGCGTTGAACATTTTAAATATCTTGGCGTATAGTTGTCTGCCAATTTATCTTGGAACAAGCAATAGGTTACATAACTGGCAAAGCCAACGGTGTGTTAAATTTTGTTAATGCAATTTCAAGCCTGCCCCAAAAAGCCGGAAAGAAGCTGTGTGTTACAAATGTCCGACCCATCCTTGAATATGTCTTTCCAGTATGGGATCCTCATGGTCAAACTCAAATCTATAAAGTGAACGCATACAAACCCGCGCTGCACGCTTCGTCAGTGGCAATTACAATTTTCAGTTCAGTTTCACCTGCATTCAAAGGAACTTAGGATGGAAACATCTTGAGCAGCACAGAAAATTCTTGCGATTAAAGCTCTTCCATTCCATCTTTTTTGATGAAATTCGCAATAACAAAAGTTTGTACATGATGAGCCCATACTACGTGTCACACAGAAATGATCACTAGAAAAAAATCGGTGAGATCAGTAGTCGTACTGGTGTCTTCCCTCATTCTTTTTTTCCTTTCACTATACGTAAATGGAATGAGTTGGATGCGTATGTTGTCGATCTTCCCGCTGATGCTTTTGATCGTTACTACAAGAGGTGTGCTTTTCGTGAACGCGCACGCACTGCTGCGCGAATGTTTGACTTTTTTTGGACTGTACAACGGTGTGATTTTTTACCCTCCTACAATAACGCCCACTTGGGTGATGTAGTTGTACTAAGACCAAGGAGGTTGAAAAAAAACTTCTGGAGTGGAGGCGGCGAGCTGCCGCTGAAGCCGACGACCGCCATATTGCTCCGGGCATATCTGTTTGGAATCTGTGGGAATCTGTTTCATGCGAAGCAGTCAGCGAGTACTGCTATGCTGTATTTTATGGCTTTGAGCCAAGCGTTACGAGGTGGATCAACGTGTTTTTGTAAGTGTAGTAGCTGTGTGCACATCGTGGGCTTATTAGGCACGTCACACTGGCGTTTAAACGGTAACTTTGAGGTGCAACGCAACGTCAGCCCTCACGTTAGAACACACACGTCAGTATTATCGGAACTAAGTGCACATTATGGTGCAACCATGTGGATATCATACGTAACTTTCGTTAATGTATTCCTCTGGGTCGAGAAATGCTTCAATATAGCGTGCTGAAACATAGGAATATAAATGTAATGTTTATTACACTACTATAAAAGCGGAGCCAACACTGGAACCGCAGACGTTAATCTGATATGACGCCTGTATCGTAGGAGTACATACGTACTGTGCATTGCTTTCTTGCAAAATTAGAAACGCCAGCACCACAACCACACTTGACGTTGCACAGACATTACGCCTGCATAGGCTGTTTTTCCGAACCAGTCTATATACCCGACGTACCTTTGTGGTAGAATACTTGATTGCCACGCAGAATGCTTAGGTTAGATTCCTGCTGTGATCTTAATATTTATTCTTTCCATTCGTCGGGTCAACGCTGCCGATGTCGGTTTTTCTTAACGCTCTCGCATTTAAAGTACCAATGTTTGTTCTCGCGGTTCCTGGGTAGATATGAACTGTCAATCACATGTGGCGCATACCCGTGCACCACGGCCAGTGGTAAACGGCTATGTGCCACACGTGTCTGGAGGAAAGGGTTTGACGACCTACGCGACAGAATTTTCCCGTTATTCATGTCATGATACGACAGCCATATCCGTCGAATCCTCTTACCCTCCCTTGCCGATTTTGGTCTGCACAAAGTAAAGGAGGCGATCATGAGAGCACCTCGGCGTAGGTGGCTAGGCAGATAGATTCGTAGATAAAAACGCTGAATGTGCCAAAGGTTCGCTAAGAAATGCCTCGCATTTAAAACTCCCAGAGCGGAGTAAGAACACGGCTGACAATTAAGGACTGTTATTTTGAAAAAAATTATAGACGAGTGTAAACAAGAGCTGCAGCAAGCTAGTCAATTAATCTGCTTTCGTATCTCTTCTCTTGCTGTGTTTACTTTTTAAGGGTGCGTGTTTCATATGGTTAGTTTCGTGATTGTCTGCATTATGCGTAAACCAGAGCAGCAGCAAACTGGTCAACTAGTTTACTTTTGTATCTTTTCTTTTGCTGTGTTTAGTTTTTAAGGACGCGTGTTTCATACGGTTAGTTTCGTGATTGTGTGCATTACGATGCATTTTGAAGTTATTTTGGATTTGTTGCTTTATCGATTCACGTATAAACCACATTGTATATTCTTCGTTTTTCTTTTGAAGTTGTGTAAAAGGCGGGGGTGAATAATATTTTATGTACCACTTATTAACTCCTCCATGTGCTTCATTTCGGGAATGCTGGAAGGGAATTCTACGTGTTATCAGGCACGCTTCAGCCCATGTATTATGGTGGAAAAAACTGCCTTCTTCAATCCTGCAGGACAACAAAAAAATTCGGCCAAATAAGTGACACGAACTATCCAGTTCTCACGCTGAAACGCCCCCGCGGAAGCTCACAATTACGCTGTCCGCGCTCAAGCTGCGCTGCCTCTTGCCAGGAGCAAAATGGCTGCCAACCGGTTTCCCAGGCTTCACCCGCTCGCGTGGGCGCGTATAGGGGACCTCCACTCCAGAAGTTTTTTTTAAACCTCCTTGACTAAGACAAATAGATAAATAAATAAATAAATAAATAAATAAATAAATAAAATAAATAAATAAATAAATAAGAATGTCCGTAAAATAGGTGAAATTCCGCGTAAATCTGAGAAGCTGATGATGCTTTCGCAAGCAAAATTTGAATTACAGCTCGCACTTACAGCAAAGATTTTCGCAGATATTGTCGTTGCATTCCCCGACAAGCAGACGACTACTGAGTCAGAACAGTAACTACTGCGCTTTCCTGAAGAATTAAAAGATGACGCTGCAAAGTAGAGCTTTATGCTAGAGTGTAAATATTTAAATATCAGCAAGCGTCCCTTACTTTCTGTATCCGTCGTGTGTATATATATATATATATATATATATATATATATATCTATATATATATATATATATATATATATATGTACCATCAGCCTTCTGGTGCGGTGCATGAGCCGTGTCAGGTCAGGTGCCTAAGCGGGCACCCAACCCAAGGGTCACAGGCGGGATGGCACCGCCAGGTGTACACATTAAGCTAATTTGTTATTCTCATGATTGTCAATTCGGTCATATGCCGGCCGTAATTCGAGTCACCAGGGCATGGTTTTTGTATCAAGGCGAATATTTCGCCGGACACACAAACAGCTTCCGAGCCCAAAAATGCATTGCTCAATAACACTTAGCGGTCACATTTTAATCTTCGTTTGCATCATATTAGTGTGTTCGTCTGTAATTTCAGTCATGTTTTGTCTGTATTGCAGACAATGGAACAGTTTGAATGCTCAGTGGCCATCTCAAACTCGGACAACGATACCGTATTCCAGTGTATGACATCCAAGCGCTTGGCTATTGATCGAGAGACCATGACCGGAACATTTGAATTCTTACTGCCGTCACTTGGGTGAGTGATGTGCATTCTGAGCACGTGCAACCTCACGACACTGCGCTGAATATTTGTTCTTGCAAGTTAGCCAGGGGGCCCGTCACTTGTGGCCAGGGGACCCGTCACTGTAAGAATTGCACGGACGGGCAGTATCACACACAGGCGGTGTTCGAACCTTATGTCACATGCACCGAATATGTACGGGCAGATAACCTACCCATATATTATGATGCGTTCCCATACGTAGTAATAAACAGCGCGAAAAACTGGAGATAAAAGAGAACAACACGCTACGAGCACACTGTGAGTGTATGAACAATGCGATTAAGTGTGCAGGTAGGCCTGGGAGGCATATGCAGCTAGGGATTTCACTGATTTCCTAGTGCAGAACAACTTGAGATTGCTCACGTCAGATAAGGAGCGTTATTTTGTTGTTATCTCCGAAAACGTTTTTGGGCACAAAGGTTTAGCAGCTGTTCAAAAGAACTTTAGGGTACGTACTGCCAAGTTGGCTCAAAGAATGCGCGAAGCTTTAGCGCTGCTCCTCGAGGTAATTTAGAAAAACTGCGCAGGCAGTCAACAACCCTATTGGAAAAAGTCAAATGGTGGACATGGTGGAAACCACCATCCACCATTATAGTGGATTAATGTAGTGGGTGGATGTGGACGGTTGATGGATGGCGGTTGGATAGTGGACGGTGGTGGGTGGATAGCGGACGGTTGGTGGATGGTGGACAAGGTGGGTGGATAGTGGACAGTAATTTAGGTGGGCAGATGGTGGACGGTAGCCTTGGTGGGTAGAAATTATGCTGTGTACAAGGTACGTGGCAGGTACGGAGATTGGCGGGCATATTTGTCAATGCTATTTCAGTTATATTTCAAAACATATTTGCCTGTTACACAAGGCATGCAGGTTAACCACAGAAAACCAACTGGTAACTCTCAGCTTTGGCTCCAAATGTGTTATCAGGCAAAACAGGCACAATAATATGCATGTTTGCACTAAGCAAAAAGCAGACTGGATCAGTGAATAAGTTTATTCCCTTTTCAACATTGCTTGGCGTTATGCTTACTCCTTTGCCTCGACGAGCAGCTTCTGCAGAAAACCCCCGTAGAAAACCCTCACCACGACATCACGGTAGTTCCTCGGTGGCTATAATTGAAGCGGCTACAAAGAGATGCATTTCTCCAAGCAACCTGAAAAATATTTAAAAAGCATCATTAAAAAATATAAATGATTTGTTTAGAAATCAATATATTGATGCGTCTTACACTGCTCCTTTCAATCAAATAAATAAATACTATAGTGAGTCCTTGTTGCAAGTATGACATATTGTTGGGCTAGTTGGTTCATAGGTACAGCAGACACCTTTAAAATGGGCGAAGACAACACGTTAGAAGACAGAAATAAACAGACACACACGAAGCGCACGGTGTGTTCTCTGCGCTTCGCTCGTCTTCGCGCAGTTTATACGTGTCTGCTGAACTTACGACTAAGTGACTTTTGAATTAATACAGTAAAATTGCACTACAAATCACTACAGCTGGTGAGGTACTACCGGCTGTTATGTTATTTTGGCGCGAGTTGCCGTAAGTGAAATAGTGCCAGCATTCCGTGCGGGGACAATTACTTGCCCTCGCAACAGGTCGGCAGCGTTCACGTGATGGTAGCCCTTGAAATAAATCTTATTAAAACCACAAGTGGGTCAGTTCTCGCGGCAATTAACCTACCCCTCGCAAAATGAACGCGCGATTCGCTAGCCCGCGTTGAGCAAGAGAAAAAAAACACACCGAAACCACAGCCTAAACTTTCAAACGTTGCAGCGGCAAAAGAAATCCACATTGGACGATGCCGTCGCCCAGCCAACGGGGATACACAGCCGGCCAGTTGACGCTAGCGCTGCAGTGCCGAACCCCCACCCCATTCCGCCTTCCCCAGAAGCCCACCTACCACATTATATCGTCATTCAGGGGCGGATTCTGAACAAATTCCCGTTATTTCCGACGTAAAAACTTATGAGTACACAAGGGTGCTAGCATAATCAGTGTTGTTTATTGCATCACCAAATGAAACTATCGCGCCTCACCGATTCCCAGTCACAGCACAACCCGATGGCAGTAGCAATAATTTTTTAGTTTGGTTATTACAAGTGCAGTGACGATTGTTAAATACCTGTGTAAGACGAGAGCCTTTCTGTTGAAAATTGATCTATGCTTTCAGTTTTACGGCGGGTAGTGCGCCCGTCTCACATATCCAAGCACTTTGTAACAGTGTCGATTAAGCTGTTCACAAACGTCGGGCGGGAGCAGCTTCAACACAACTGCAAAGACATTCAGCACCACCGTATTCAATATCCCTTGGCAATACGCATAGAGCAATAATAATGCATAACGTGCACAGAGTAGCACTCACAGCCCTACCTTTCGCAAGAGAACATGCTGGCAGCGTACACGTTGCGACGTCCGCCGGTCTTCAGGTGATGTAACGAGTCGGCGTTGGCTGACCACCCCGTTTGCAGATATCCGTCGGTCTAGAGGCAATATGGTGAGTTCATATGTGCACGAACTGTCACGTCGATTCTCCATGCCACAGCGCGCGTTGCGAGAAACTATTCCGGCACTCTTCATCGATGATGATCACCAACAAAGGAATCGTACTTGGGAAGCTGGCGCCTGCAGCTCGCTTGGTGTGCCGTGTACCGCGCATCACACTGATTCAAGATGTTCCGCCTAAGTCAATGATCGCAACATAAAACACAAAGCACGGGCACGCACGAAAATCAACCGCATCAGCACAAACACAATCACCACGCCATTACCACGTTGTAAGCAGCGCGCCGCCATGTCAGGAAAGAAAAATCTGGGAGGACGACAGCGGCGACGCCAGTGGCCACGGTCAAAACGAATTTCACTTCCGACGCTGTCGGACGTGACGTCACCGCCGCCATTGAGACAGCGCTTATGGCGAACACGGCCTCAGAGACGGGCAGTAGACATTAATCTCGGAGGCTAGGTTGTAAGGCGCTACCAGCGCAGCGAGGAGGAGGGAGCTGGGAAGCAGCTGCTCGGCTCAGATAATAATAACTGCTGGGTTTTGACGACGTCCCAAAAGCACGATATGATTTTGAGAGACGCCGTAGTGTGGGGGCTCCGGAAATTCCGACCACTTGGGCCTCTTTACATGCGCCAATATCTAAGTATACGGCTGCGCTTTGCACCTTGCCCCCGTCTAAATGAGGTTCTCTGCTCAAGCCGCAAATTGTTTTTGCAATACAGTACATTGTCAATCTGTTTACGCGAGGTGATTCGGTTGCAGCATGCATTCCACGGACCTTTTTCTCAACGTTTACATCTGTAGCGCACATGATGTTGATGTTTACTTCCAGCCTTATCATAAATGTGAGCGAGCAGCAAATTCAGCGCGAATGTTAAAGCGGAACAGGCGTGGTCTCGAGTAGTTACATCCCACGGAAGTCCAAAAATTAACTGCTATCCAGTGATCACTAATTTTGCTTTTTCTTCGTGCTCGAATCAATATTCTCAGCCAAGAAAATCGTATTAAGATTTAATAATAATCAGGCAATACATTCTTGAGCATTTTTTCGCGATCAATACAATAGGTACTGCAAACAAATGTAGCATTGAAAACGAAAGCTCAAGGGGCTCGACCACTCACCACAAAAATATAGATTCATTTCATGTCAGTCAATAAGAAATAAAGAAAAGACATGCTCACAAGGGGTGTATTACAAATATAAAACAAGTTCGATCCTGTCTATTGTGTTTTACATTGCTCCAATAGGCATTACCAACAAGCTCAAAATGCTGTTCATTTGCACGGCAATGATATTTCACATTATACTCATCGTAGTTGCCACCGCTTTCGAGTATTATGACGGTGTTTGGCGCAGCTTCTCCAGCATGGTGTAGCAGGGTACACCATCATTTTCCTCACCCACCATTCCCTCGCTGCTTTCCACCATTCGCGCCATAGTGGGCGCTGTCTCCTACCCCTACCCAGTATTTTGCTGCTACTCTCCACCATCGTCCACCATCCTTTCCACCTTACCCAGCTAACGTACACCATGCCACCCACCACTGTCCCCTGAAACACCATGATTTCCAGCATACCCAGCATTATTTCCACTATATCCACCACCTTTTCCAGTATCCACCATGGTAGTTTTTCCGATAGGGAAAGTCTAGTAACCTACAGCTTGAAGCTTTTTTCACGGCGAAAACCCACAAGCCGGATCTTCCGTTTCGTGTTACTGTTACAGAAGGTGATACGTGGCAGTACTGTGTTTAGAATACGTCCAGAAGTGTGTGTCTTCGCTGCATATTCCTGACCCTTTCTTTATTTCAAGCTCGATGGTGGTTGTTGAATTTTTGTCTGATTCTAATCCGATGAACAGTGCAGCATTGAGCACTGATGTAGAAGATTTGTTCTGTTCTCTTCAGCACAATCACCTTATGTCCGCTTTCAAGCGATGCACTGATGAACTCACAATCATATCGAGTAGCGGTATCTCTGTCGAAAGATTCCTTGAATTGTTAGCTTTTTATTTAAAATGTATTATAAAGTTCCAACAGGAGAAAGGAACGTTTACTGTTTAATATACACAGTTTTCAGCCATGGCGACTTCATCTTCCTCTTCTCTTCTCCGTCGGTTCTTCAGCCGCAGGATCCCTACATCCTCCCGGGCTTTTATTCTCATCCCTCCGTGCATGGTATAGCAGTGTATTCCCAACCGACGCCTCTTCAACTTTGCTTCGTGGTCCTTGATAATATATAGTCTTGAGAATTCCTTGCCTCGCTGTTTTCAAGACCAGGTAAGGACCTACAAATGGACACTGTGAGTCAAGACCCTTTCGAACAAGTACCATCTCTCCAGGTTCAATTTTGGGCATGGCTTACTGGTCACGTTTGTCAAAGTTCGCCTTCATCGTTTTCCTATATTTCTCTTTCTGTTGCGCATCCAAAGGCTTTTCTTTCAGCGTGATTTTTTCAAATATACACAGTTCTTTGTCCGCAGGAAGCCAAGGTGGTTTCTTGAAAACGGCGAAACAGGGGATACATCCTAAGGCAGCAGTGTGCGACCGGTTATGATGGTTGACAGCAGCTTCCAACGCGCACTTCCACCCGCCTTTGAAATTGGGGTACAGGGCTATGAACATCTTCACATCTCGAATAATTCTCTCAGCTAGAGAGTTCGCTTCCGGGTGATATGGTGCAGGAAAACGCAGCTCGATACCTCTTGCGGTAGCCCAATGCTGAAGTTTCTCGCTTCGGAACGCCGGTCTGTTGTCTGCAACAATAACCTTGATGTTGCAGAACATATCCCTCTCTAGAAAAGAGATGACGCAGTTCGCATCCTCCCTTCCAGCTTTGGCAGCCACAAACCGCGTGCATTCGTCCACTGCGATTAGAAAGACTTGGGTCTTCTTGACACCCTCACCCTTTTTTTCAGTTCTGCAAAATCAAGGTGCAGTATTTCGAATGGTGTGTCAGAATACTGTGGAGTTACCATTTCGTTTCCACGTGGCTTAAACTTTGCTTTGCAAATTTGACAGTTGTGGCATGTCTTTACATATTTAGCCACGTCGTCCTTCATGCCCTTCCAAGTAAATCTTTGGGTTAATTTTCTGTACGTTCTTTTGAACCCATCGTGACCTCCAGACTCAGAGCTGTCATGGTATAGTCGCAGTATTGTCGGTACTGTCGTTTCGGGCACAAGTACCTTGCCATCATCTATTTTGAGGTCTTCGGAGCCTTCCCACAACTTGATTAGGTTGACTTCTTCAAGATTTTTGTCACTGGGTACATGGAGTCTTGACAGAGCGTCGGCGTCCTGGTGCTATTGTCCTGCGCGGTGGGCCACTTCAAAAGTGTACTGCTGAATCTCACTGACCCATCTGGCAAGCCGGCCTTTTCGTTGTGTCAATTGCAATATATAAATCAATGCTTGCTTATCGGTGTATAATATAAAGTTTCTTCCCTCAAGATAGCTTCTAAAATATTTGAGTGCCATAACAACTGCCAAGGCTTCTTTTTCTGTGGTAGAATAACTTACTTGAGCCTTCGTAAAGGTATAGGAGAAATATCCAATCACTTGTAGCATTTGTGCGACGGGCTTATTGGTGTCTCTTTGATAAACGACGGCTCCAGTACCATAATGAGAGGCATCTGTGCACAGCTCAAACGGCACGTTAAAATCCGGCAGTGTAAGTGCAGGATCTGCCGAAATAATTTCGACGAGTTCATTGTAGCAACGCTCGCATTCTTGCGACCACACGAATGGGGTATCCTTTTGCGTAAGGGCTGTCAAACACTTAGTCTTTGTGGCATAATCTTTTATAAACCTCCGGAAGTGTCCGGCAAGGCCCAAGAAGACGCGAAGAGAGTGCAAATCGAATGGCTTGACTAGCGTTTTTATCCACTGAATGCGCTCTTCCTTGGTACTTTTAATCTTTCCGTCAAAGGACCTGCCTAAGAGCACAACCGTCCGACAAAAAAATTAGCTCTTCTTAGCGTTTATTTTAAGTTGTGCTTTACTTAGCGCTCCTAGAACCATTGACATGGGGGCAACCAGTATATCGTCAACATACACGTTGCAGAATTTTCCAAAAAAATCTTTGAGCACCATGTTCATCGTTTTCTGGAACCATGCGCCAAAAGTTTTCCACCCAAATGGAATGCGGTTGTAATCGTAGACGTCGAAAGGCGTGACAAAAGCGGTGAACATCTTGGTTTCTTCTTTCAGTGGTACTTGCCAGTAACCTTTACATAAATTAATCCTGGAGAACCACTTGCATCCTCCCGTCTCGTCAATTATTTCGTCGATTCGGGGCATGGGGAACGGGAACAAGTCAGTTTGCTTGTTAACAACTCTATAGTCCGTGCACAATCGATAAGACCCAATGGTAATCGGTGAAGCAAATGTAGAGGTTGATGGTCTGATAATGCCGGAATCTAACATTCCTTGGAGCTCTTGCTTAAGCCATGCTTTCTTTTCGTGGCTTAGTCCATACGGTTGCTTTCGCACGACACTTTTATCTCGAAGCTCGAAAGGTACTTCAATTACTGTAGTTGCTGGTGGATAGTTCCCAACACACAAAAGCTCAGGAAATGTTGACACAACTTCTTCCGAGCACGTGACTTTCCTGTCTTGAGTATGTACGAGGTTAGAATGCTCGGTGGTGATGGCGTCATTCCAAAGAATATTCATTTTAAATAGCTTCATGCCAGGCCTTGACAAAATGAAATCAAACTCAACTCCTGTAATGACAAGGCTTCTCACCATATGCTCTTGACGTCTGAAATGCACTTTTACGTCCGTCCATTTCGCTAGCTCTCGGTATGTTCGGTCGTAACTTTAGACTCTAACAAATTTTCCAGTGAAAATGACATTTTTGTCCACTCGCTGCTCGTTGATCAAGCTCACTGATGCTCCAGTGTCCACGACCGCTGACGCCTTGCAATTATTTACAGTCATGGGTACGGACTAAATGTTTGATTTCATAAGAAACACCATCTCCTGCACAATCGGGGTTTCCCTGCTAGTAAAGTCCCATGTCATGTTGTTGGCTGGTTCACATTCGCCTGGTATGTAAGATGCCACGCTAGTAGTGTAGTTGCCGTATTTGTCATGTGGCCTCGATTTATATGTCACCTCATGTATTGGAGTAAAATCGGACCAGGTCTCACATGACACGTATTTTAAGCATTGAAAAAGCTCATGTGAAGTTGACGGTGACATATTCTGTACTTGTCTCCGGCACCCCTTTGTCATTCTGTGTATAACTAGTGGCATGATGCATGAATCGGGGATCGTGTGATCCGCTAGTTGCAGTAAGCGCCTCTTCTCAAAATAGTAGTCCAGCAAATTGCTATCTCCCTGCTTGTAAGAGATAGCTTGATCCCATAAGTTAACTGGTATCATTTGGAAGGCTTGCAAAAAATTCTCTTTCCATGTTTCCCACGAATCTTCAAGGTGGTGCAGGACACGTATGCCATACCACTTCTTAACGTTCCCAGACAGGTATGATCGCATCTTTGTTATACGATCTGAGTCATTTACGCAGCTATTCTATTTGCAGGCAGACTGATAAAATTCCAGCCAGACATCCGCGCCAACAGTACTACCATCGAACACATCTGGCTTCAGTATATCTTGACGTAGTGCCTTAGCTATTATTGTCTTCAAAATTGCTTGTTCTTGCTCCATAATGTGGCGCTGTATATCAGTTAGCTGGCCTAATGCTTTTACTATGGCTCTCATCGACGGCGATTGTCTCGCATCTGCATCTCTTTCAGTGTTGCTCGCAATGCTTAGTCCCTTCCATAATTCAAACTTTTCCAGTTTCACGTCGCTTGTTACAGTACCTCTTTGGTGACGTCGCTGATCGGTGCGTATGCTGTGCTGGTGATGGTATCCGTTATCTCAGTTGTGGTCAGCTGCTGCGATGCCTCAACAAAGTCCTCACCATCCAGCGCATAGCCCGTGAAGTACATTTCCTTTGACGGCAAATGCTATGTACAAAAGGCACGCATTTGCAATGGCTCCCGCGTTCCCCCTACGTTGAGCGACACTTACCTAAGCTAGGTTCACCGAGCTGTAGAGACAAGCATGCAAAATTTAGCAATAAAAATTTTACGGTATGTCCATCATTACTTAATAATAATGAACGACTGGCAGCAGGATTCAACTGCTGGTGACTGGCCTGAAGTTCATGTCTGAGCGCATCAGCGACGGGTGCATCCAGTTTCTCGACCTGTCTCTCATGTTCTCTCCCACACGTGTGTTGGAAATACTCACCAAAGTGTGTCAAACCACTGTTAATTTATACCTCGCGCCACACTAAGCTGGTAAAAAATGCCATAGTGACGTCATGTTTTCGCTCGGCGCTCAGTAAATCCTGTCCTCACATGATGTGCGACACCCTCAACACGCAGGCTTCGACACTGAGGATGGCTGGCTTTCCAGAGGAAAGGCTTTCGTTCGCTGCAGAAAAGATGGCACGGGGCATCAAGAAGGGCTGAACAAGGGTGCGGATGAGAGCAGCGTAGAAACATGGCTGTCCTCCCCTGCGTGCATGGCTTGACCCATTTCATAAAGGTCACCTCTCGCTACAATGGTCAAGATTTTATTTCTGCCCCCAATAAGCTGGGTGAGCTTTGTGCGAAGGTCCAATGGCGTATCGCGAGCAAGTCGCCGGCAAAGGAACGTGCCTGTCAAATCTGACACGCCAATAAGTACATCCCTTGCTGTACGTCTGTGGTGTACTCGATCCCACTTCCATGTGACTGGTTGCATTAGTGTTCGCCTGCGCGAACGTAATAATTCTCCTAAAGCCAAGGCAGCTCGCACTTGTCGCTACACTGTCGTGAATGCGGATGTGTTCCTTTGTTTAAAAACACCACCATTTTGTACCGTCACGGGGGGCAGACGCAGCGGGAAATTGTGGAGGCTGCCCACATCAGTGCTCTGTCAGATACATGCGTCGCTCCGTCCTCGATCGCCTTAGCTGGCATAGTGCTGGATTATCTGAGCGTACGAAGATAGTTATAGTCTTGCTGTTTTTTTAACTGGTTTTATCTTGTTTTTTCTAACCGGACCCTCTTGTGCACGTGGTAGGCAGCTCAGTTACTTAAGCATGGTTATGCGTAATAAATGCTTCAGTTGGCAGTCAGCGCTCGTCCCGCGCTGTTCTTCCCTTTTCTCTCTGGTTTTTCGGGCTGTTTAGTACTATGAATATATACCAACTAGACCAGCTTTCCACTATCTTGTCCCCTTAGGTTGAAACGTCGCATCAAGAAAAAAAGGGCGGAATGGCATACTGCTTGAAAATTCTGATCCCAGCCTGCTCATGAAATTATTAGTATATTACAGCGAAAGGTGTTATGAGATCATTTCAGCGGCCGTTTTTGGTGGCGTAGTTGTCCGCCGCCGCCGCCGCCGGTGTCCGTAACCACTATCGCTCGAAATAAGAAAAAAAAACGAAATAAGAAAAAATTTCCAGGAAAGAACGAGGTTCGAACCTGGGCCCTCTGCGTGGGAGCCCAGTATTCAACCTCTGAGCCATGCCGGTGCTTGAAGCTGCTTTGCAAAAAGGTCCTATACAGGCTTCATGTCGGGAAGGAACCACATTAGCATATGCAATATAGCGTGGTATAAGAGTAAAATAAGCACCAAGCGTCGCACAACGCGAATTCTGTAACCAGGCGTCACAAAATGCCAAATGCGCAACGAGAACGTTGTTGAATGCTTCCAACCCATTACAAAGAGCTCCGCCATAATTCTTCATCGTCATCAGGCACAGCATCAACAAAGTGCGCATAATGCCTTACATGCGTTTAGCAGGTACCACGGCTCTCCGTAGAATGACGAAAAATGGCATAATGCCTGCTTTCCTATTTCTCAAAACTTACAATGATTTATAGCGTAGTGGGTTCCTCGCAAGTGCACTTGTATTGGTTGCCAAGGAAGCCCATAAGCGCATGATCTATTTCCTCGGGGTCGCAATAAAGTTCTTTGCCCCCACCCCCTCTCTCTGCCACGTCAACGTATGTTATACAGCATAGCGGGAGAGGGAAATAGCGACCGGGCGTCACCCAATGCAAACACATAACTGGTTGGCCGGTTAAAGCTTCCATCCCACTACAAAGGGCTGAGCCATAATTCTTCATCGCCATCAGTCGTCGCGTCAACAAAGTACACATAATGCCTTACAGACGTGTAGCTGGTGCCTCGCTTCTCCGCAGAATGACGAATAATGGCATAGTAAGTGTTTCCCAACTTCACAAAAATTGTGATTTATGGTGTAGTGGGTACCTTGCTAGTGTACTTGTATTAGTAGGTCCAAGAGCGCTTACAATGGGCTCTAGAAACGCTGCTCTTCTAGCTTTCGTTGTGACTGTACTGCGGTTTCAGCGCAGGCCTGGCGTTTTTTTTTATCCTATTTTCTTCCCACAAAGGTTAGATTGACTTGGACAAAGTGCCTGCTATTGAACTCGAAGTTGTTCATCTCTAGGAGATGCCTCAGAAGTATATCGACCATTTTACCATCAATTCGAATGCGCTCAGGTGACTTTTCGTACGTCGGAATTACGAATTTGATGCCACCTGCATCTGGTATCCTTGTATTTAGAAAAACAAAGTCGAGCGCAACAAATACACTGTCGTTTGGAACAGCCAGAGGCATAATGTAAGTCAGGAACTGGTTCGGACATTTGTCATAGGAAGATACCTTTTGCGGAATATATTTGATTAGACGATCCATATAACTGAATGTTGGCTCGTTTACCATCCCATTGCCCTGAATTGCCTGCGATATCTATTTTATCAAACAAGTAAGACCTTTTGGAAGATGTCACACGATTCCGAATACTAAGATTCTCTTTTGAACTATCTATGGTGATCGCTTGATCCGTTTTTCCTACAAAATATTGTGATATTGTAAAGAAGCCCATATCACATAAACAGTTCCACTTATAATAGAATTCTTTTCTTCTCCGAATAAAGACCAGAGGTACACATTCGGGTAAAAGTCATTCACTACGTTCCTCGTGCTGCATCAGGTACAATCTTTCATTCGTATCTTCTATTAAAACGCTAATTTGATGTCTACGTCGATTCTTCACAGACGAGTGCTCTTGTTCTACGTCCGTGAAGGAAACTCACCTGGTTCGATGATATTCACTTCGGACATATGTAAGCATTCTGTAATAGAAAGAGCAACAACTGTGCAGCAGAGAAACTCCTATCAAGTTCCACTTGACCACGCCTAGCCTAAGTAATGGGCACACATCTGTAAACACAAAACTTGTTTTGTTCTATACCCTCAAAATAGGCAATGCATTGGCATCCATTTATGCCTCTTAACAGGAGGCAAACGCCATCTCTCTGGTAGGCGCAGTTACAGATTTAAAACCCTTCGCACTTTGTTTGCACGTCGGCAAGCTGTAGCCTAGTGAATGGAAAATCCCGGGAAATCCCGAGAATTCCCGAGAAAACTTAATCCCCGGGAGAATCCGGGGATTTTCCCGGGGATTAAGTTTTCTGCGAAGAAGTCAGCGAATAGCACCTCATTCCTTGTTTTTGGCTTTGAGCCATGTTTTATGAGGTGGATCGACGTCCTTGTTTAATTTGAGTAGTTGCGTAGATATCGCGGTTTTGTCAGGCGTGTCAGCTAAACTGGCCTGTAAAGGGTAGCTCACTCGCCGATGTGGCGTTGGCACTCACGTGGCAGCACAGACGACGCTTTCACCGAAACCAAGGGTTAGCAGCGATCGTTGGGTATTCCTGCTGGGAATAGCAAAGCTTTACACAAGACTACATATGTATGGTGGTTCTTTCCAGAGAAGGACAGACCAAAGAGGCTCCCGAGTACTTTTTGGTTTGCACGAAAGTTTAATATGAGCTGGAAAAATGTCTCTATAGAAAGGAACCAACCTTGGTTTTGTGAAAGTTCGCACCTATTGGAAAGACAAAATTCATATTTCACTACAGGTGGAAAAAGCAACTTTCAGATGCTCAACTAAAACACTGCTGCATTGTGGTCATGACACGAGTGCAGTAAGCCTACACCAATAGTTATAAGCCTACGGAAAGTTAAATTTATGTCACTGACAGAGACTTTTTTCGAAAAATTGCCAAACTTGAATTTTGAGCAACTGCCAATTGCTAACCCCGACCTCAGCGGTCTTTTTTCTCAATTTTCGCTAAGGCACTTAAACTGAAGATTTTTTTCACAAGTCTAATTAAGCCAGAAAACTATGGAACTATGTAACGACACCGAGAAAGACAAAGCCATTACGGTCGCCCTTACTGTTTATTTTCGTTCTTCGTCTTCCTCTCCAACCAGGAACTCTACTCTTCCATTTTTTTTCCTGTCTTCTTCCTTACACTCCCCCCGTTTTCTTTTCTCCAGCCCTCCTGGGGTGATACCAAGGAACGTTACTCGTAGCTGCGAATTCTAGCTGTCCATCAGTGAGGTAGCCTATGGTCTTTAACACACCTTCCTGTACTGATATTTTCTCAACTCTAAAGGTCCAAGAATTCTTGTGTCGCTGCCCTGTAGACCCTTCCGCACCAGCACGAGATCGTTGAGTGCAATATCCGGCCTGTGTCCTTGGTGTCGCTTCTCGAATCGGAGCTTCATCGCCTTTCGATACTTGCTTTGTTCTTGGTTGGTTTTTCGATGTTCAAACAGTTGCAGTATGACATCGATTCCGACTTCTTTGTCGGCTGGCAATACTGGAACTTCGCCGTAAGCAGCAAAATGTGAGCTGCAGCCGAGGCTCGTTGCGTGCGTTTTGTTCTGGTGAGCCACAGCCGCTTCTAGACAGCATTTCAGCCTGCCTTTAATGTTGGATACATGGACATGAATTGCTTTATGCCGCGGATTACCTTTCAGCCATTCCATTTGCCTGCGGGTGAAATGGAGCGCAACGGCACAGCGTAAGGCCACGTCTATCTGCCCACAGCTGAAGCTTCTTGCTTAAAAATGCAAGTTCATTTTAAGGTATCACAACTTTCAGCTGTGAGAATATCGCTCGGTCAAGCAAAGCCATAATGCTGTTTGCGTCTCCTCGTAAGGGACGCCTGCTACGATTATGGTGCACTGGTCTGGCAATCAGTGCACCAGAATGGTGCACTGATCGCAGTCAGGAAAGACTGCGTCTTGAGAACTCGAGTGCTCTTCTTTTTTGATTCCGCGAAGTCCCCGTGCACGACTTCAAAGGCTCCGAGTAGTTTGGCAAGACGGGCTCGTTGGTTCTATGTCGCTATTTGGCTTTGTTGGCTTGACACAAGTGGAACGACGTGACATAGCCTTCGATTTCTTTTTTTCATATTCTTCCGTGTGGCTCTATTGAAAAGTTTGTTATATGTACTCCTCAAGCCACCGTGACCACCTGATTCCGGCTGTCGTGGTACAAGTGAAACATTTTTCGAATCAGTGTCTCTGGTACAGTGAACTTGCCATCCTTGAAGTGCAGACTCTCATAACCTTCCCATAATCTCGTCAAGTTTACCGTTCCATGCGGGAGCTGGACTGTCAATCGAGGCAAGGCGTCGACTTCTGTGAAATGACTTCCAGCACGATGGAAAACGTCAAAGTCGTATTGCTGAACTTAATTGACCCACCGGGCCAATTTCCCTCTAGGCTCTGACATATTCCAAAGGTGCATTAGGGCTTGATGATCTGTGTACAATGGAAACTTTCTTCCGTCGATGTATGATCACAAGCAGCGGACCGCCACTAAAACGGCAAGAGCCTCCTTCTCAGTTGTTGAATAATTTTGCTGAGTTCCGTTGAATGTGTAGGAGTAGTATCCTATAACCCTCAGCTGCTGAGCTGGAGGTGAACTGGCGTCTCTTTGGCACAAAAGAGCCCCTGTGCCGTAATTGGAGGCGTCCGTATTCATCTCACCGGGTAAAATGTAGTCTGGCAAGGTAAGAACAGGGTCCAGTGAAATACGTTCGACAACTTCTTGATGAGCCCTTTCGCATTCTTTGGTCCAAACAAAAGGCACTTCTCTCTTCGTGAGCTCCGTCAAGCACTTCGTAATCTTCGACAAATCTTTAATAAATTCTCTGAAATGACCTGGGAGTCCTAAGAAAACTCGGAGTGAGTGAATGTCATGTGGCCTTGTAAGCGTCGTGATCCTTTGGACGGACTCCTGTTTAGTACTCTTGGTAGTTCCGTCGAACACTCTCCCAAGGAAAACAACTTTCGACGACTTAAAGAATCCACTGCTCTTCTCATTTATCTTTAGGGCCGCGTCCCTAAGGGCTTGTAACACTTTTACAAGGTGTTGAGAGTGCTCCTTTTCTAGCCGTGAGTACACGAGGATATCATCGATGTAAGATTCCCAGATGTGGCTTGAAAACACTGTTGATCATTTCCCGAAGTATAGGAGAATTTTCCAGCCAAATAGAAGTCGATTGCATTCGTACACGTGAAATGGTATAATGAACGCAAGAACTTCTTTGTTTGTTCTTGCAGAAGCACTTGCCAGAAGGCTTTGCAAAGGTCGAGTCGAGAAAAAAGCTTTGCAGGTGCCGGTTTTAATAATGATGTAGTGATCCAAAGGAATTGGTTGGAGAAGGCGGAAAAGAAGAGGCTAGAAGAAGAGGTAGAAGAAGCCAGTAGGAATGTAAATAATGTAATGTTGAGAGTGTTACTTTTCTGGCCGTGAGTACACGAGGATATCATCGATGTAAGATTCCCAAATGTGGCTTTTAGCTGCGGCGAGCGCTAGCGTCGGAACGTTCGACTGCTGCTGCTGTCCTCTTCTTGTGGTGAAGCCACTTGCGGGAATTTTCTTTGGTCTTGATACCGGCGGTTACTGTTCTTTTTATCTGTTTAATTTCCAGTATAATTTGGTAGCGCTTTTAATTGTGATTTCTTTCCTTTTTTGATGTCTGTCTCATCTCCGGGCCAGAGGGCTTCCCTCTGGTCTGCCTCAATTCCCTCTCAGGATGTACCATTGGACCTCTTCTTGCGTGGAGGCATCAATGCCGTTCCTGTTGCTCTGGTTCCTACGAATGGTGGAGTTATTCGCATGAAGAACCCCAAGGCCATCCAGTGTGAGCTTCACAAGGTGACCCCAAATTTTCTGCAGATCACTGAGGTCCGACAGTTTGGACGTGGCGCATTCTCTGCTGCTCCCCAGACCAGGCCTGTCTTCAGGACCTTCTAAAGTGTTCGTCTTTTGCTTCACAACCGGTGAGCTGTTTCATTCCTCCCCACCTTGCTTGCTGCAAAGGCCTAATCCGTGGAGTCCACGCCAGCCTTAGCCCGGCGGAAATCTTGGATGTTTTTCGCAGAGGCAGGTGCAGTTTCCGTTTATCGGTGTAACAGGCAAGTGAACAATGTTAGGATTCCAACCGAGTCAGTTATCGGCACATTTGCAGGGACATTGCGCCCATCAGAAATCAAAGCATGGTCATTAATCTAGAGTTGAACCCCTTGCTCCTCACCCTATCCAATGTGGAAAAATGCTGGCGCTATGGTCATAGTGGTCATAGTACTATGGTCATAGTACGATGTCGTAAATGTGGGGCTGTAACACAGTGCTGATGATTGTACCTCAACTAATGAATCCTGCTGCTTATGCCAAGCCACTCGCACAGCTGATCACTCCGATTGTCCTGCGAAGGCTAAAGAAATGCAGATCCTTGACATCATTGAGAGAAGGCGATGCTCGCGCAGAGAAGCTCTTGCTGAGGTTCAGAGTAGAACACAAGGATATGCAGGCGTTACAGCCAGTCAGTCTTTCAATATGGATGCAGCACTTACTCAGTCAATTTCTTCTATTGTTGAGAAAGTAGTGGAAAAGTCCCTAGAAAAACTTCTGCTGAGCATATCAGAGACATTGGCTCAAGTGATTTCGGCGCAGTTATCTGGCATTTCGGAGCAGTTATCCAAGAGCGTTCAGAATCCTTTGGTACTAAATAAGTCTTCACTTGGGTCTCTATCAGGTATTTCTAGTATCAATGTCAAGCAAGCTTCTAACTCACGAATGTCTGATCAAGAATATATGTCCGGTTCCCGCTCTCAGGGTATTCAGGATGTAGACATGGATGCCCGAATGCTGAAACGCACCACATCTCCAACTCAGAAGAAGCACAGTTCTCCGAAATCCAAGAAAAGTGTGAAGGAGTCTGTCCAGAAATTATCTTTTTAAATGATAGTATTTTGGATCAAGCAGTTGCGACTGCTTGTCTGTCATCACAATAGGGTGTCTTAGAGTCCTTCAGTGGAATTGCAGTTCTATACTTTCTGCGGTCACCGATTTATTTACCTTATTTCTCAGAATTCGCCGGACATTATTTTATTACAAGAATCTTGGTTGTCTTCGGGTCAAACGTTTCGTCTACCAAATTATAAATGTTTTCTGCTATACAGGAATTCCGAGGTGGAGGAATAGCGTTTTTCATCTCATCAAATTTTGTCATAGAGCGAAAGTTGAATTTTAGACAATGGCAAGTGATCACGAAGTTTTAGTATTAGAAATTGAAACTCCAGGATCGGGTCCACTCACTCTTGTGAACAGCTACTTTCCGATTGGCGTAAAAGATGAATGTATTCTTCACTCCGCTCTGAGTGTCTGTAGACCGAATACGTTATTAGCGGGTGACTCTAATTCGCACCACGTATCTTGGGGGTATCGCAAAGACGCGTCAGGAAAAATTTTGTGGAACTGGATGTGTAAAAACAACTATACATGTCTCAATTCCAAAGTTCCTACTTTTGTAAGAGGTACTTCAAGATCTGTTTTAGACTTATCATTCGCTAGCTCAATAGTGATTGATATTAATTACTCCTTGGTCTCATTGGATATTCCAACTCACAGTTTTGTTAACTATTCCAAATTTAAAACTTGGTTACAGTCAGGTTGTCCTCTCTGACTAATTCCGCTAGTGATATTAAAGCCATGAGTCTTTGTTCGGTTTTAAAATGCTCTATGAAGAAATCGCAGTTTACGGTAACCTCAGCAAAAGAAAAACCTGTGAGTGGTTGGTGGGATTTGGAGTGTGAACGAGAGTACATGCGTTGGAAAGGCCGCATGGATTTCTTAGGTCGCGCAAATTATCCTTCGCCCATAAACATTGAATCCGTTGTTCTCTCTCCATCAGAATTGGCTGACCTATTAGATGGCATCGCACTAGGCTTACAAAAGCGCTTCACCTCAACTGCAATCCGTTTTCCCCAAACCTTCTTGTGTGAATGATTTCGAGCGAGTACTATAGAAGAACTTGCAAGTGTCGTTCACACTCTTCCAATTCAGCTCCAGGGCCAGATGGCATTTCAACAGGTATGCTAAAATTGCTATTTGAGGTGTCTTCTCAGGACCTTCTCATCTTGTCAATTACTCACTCGAGAATGGCTGGGTTCCTCCAGATTGGAGAACTGCAAAAGAATTCCACTGCTCAAAAACAAGGAGGAGGTGTACATATTGATAATATAAGACCTATCGCACTAACTGCGCATGTTATTAATTTAATTGAAAGAGTATTGTACAATAGGATAAACAAATTTATAGCAGCAAACTCAATTCTGAGCCCATGTCAGATAGGCTTAAGACCAGGATATTCTATATGGTTTGCACATGTAGATTTAGAGGGACGGGACGGATTAAGCTTGCTCGGCACAGGCGGCCATATTCAGCATTGGTAACTTTAGATTTGGCTAAGGCATACGACAGTGTAGAGCATGCTACCTTGCTCAACTGTCCAAAAAACTTTAACTTCCCGCAATAAATTATTAATTGGCTGTATGAATTTTTAAAGGATAGAAAATTTTACTGTTCCAAGCGTGGCTTATCTTCCCCAAAATATAGTCAGTCCAGAGGAGTCCCTCAAGGTACCGTTCTGTCTCCTGTTTTATTTAATGTTCTATTAAGTTCAGTTCCTATGAAGACTAACGTCCATCTGTATGTATATGCAGATGACATCGCGTTTTTTCTCTTCTGCGTGATATTTAGTCATTGCATGCTACACTACAATCATATTTAGGAACTTTAGAGTTATGGTTTGAACGGATAGGAATGACACTAAACGTCAGGAATTGTTCTGTTATTGTTTTTTCTTTTGAATGCTCCATTAGCATTTCACTTCAGTACCGTCAGAAATAATTCTCCAAAGACTGCGTTAAGTATTTGGGGGTGTTTTGTGACGAAAAACTAACTTCGCTACATCACATTGAGCATATTAAATCGAAGGCAACTCGCAATTTTGGAATGATTCGTAAACTTGGTCGTCACCGCACTGGGTTACGCAGGGACAATCTCATTATGATTTACGTATGTATGGTCGCCCGAATCTAGAATTTGGTTGCGTTTTTTCTCTGGGGGGCCAGCATACAAAATTAATCCCTGGTTCTGTTAGAGCGCGAGGCTCTTCGTAGTTGTCTAGGGGTTCCGAAATTTACAGCGAACAGTGTTGTATATCAAGAAGCCCGAGTACCTACTCTGACTTGCAGATTCCGCATTCTTACAGTCAAAATTTATTTAAAAATTTACGCATTTCTCTAAGACGTTTACAGTTTGTATTCATTTCTGAATCGAGATCATTTTTAATGAGCCATGGTCTCAGATACATAAGCCTCAAGTTTGTTTGTGCAAGATCATATAGGCACCATTGTTTCAAATGATTACTCATTGGCTCGGACAAAAATTGAATTCGATGATATATTCCCATTCAATTCTAAATTTCTTCCCTCTAGATATCTGAGAGGCTTGCTAGAAGACCATTTAGGTCAGTTGGGATTTTTTAACGTAATTCCTACTGATGCATCCATGCGTGAAGAGAAAGCGGGAGTAGTTATTTTCTCAGAGGCTTTATCTTGGTCATTCTCATTGCGACTCCGGCTTATTCAGTATTTGAAGCAGAGCTCTTAGCAATTCTTCTAGCCCTTCGCAAGCTTTCAGTAAATGAGTCGTCAGCTGTAGCAGTCACTGATTCGATATGTATGTAGTGCTCTCACTTCAGCTTCTCCTTCCGAGTCCTCCTCCTTAAATGTGTTCATGTCATTAATTCCTAAAAACTTCAGCACAGTGCGGTTGGTATGGGTGCCAGGTCACCGTGGCATATTTTTAAACGAGATGGCGGAGTTCTCGCGCGTTGGTCCCTAGATGGTCCTGCAATGTACATTGTACCAGATACAGACTTTATTACTGCATCTAGATTCCGAAAATACGCATTACATTAGGATTCCATGAAAGTAAGATTACCCAGAAAGAATATGGTCCCCTTTCTTTTCCTTGGAACAATAAATGATGTCCCTCTCGTAAATTGGAGGCGTCCCTTACTAAACTTCGATGCCGTATTCCTCCTCTAAATTTTTTTTACACAGGGCTGGTCTGGTTCCGTCCCTCTTTGCTTTTTATGTCAAGAGCCTGAAAACATTGATCAATTTTAATACATTGCCGTCGTTTCTCCAGTCACAGGAAAAAACATTTCGAATATTTATTCAGAAATTTGAAAATTCTTCTAGATTCTGCCAATATTCTTTCCTTTGGGGCGTCTTCTCTGGGCCACAGCAACAGGAACGTTGCATAGCTGTCTGCGAATTCTTCGAGACACAAGAAGAGTTCCTTATTAAGTTATTTCCTATTGCAATTTGGTTATAATTCGTTTCTCTAATTGATTATTTCGATATTAAGGTTCTTTTCTCATTCTATTGGCACATAAACCAAAGATTCTTATTTTATTTCAATACTCGCTTGTAGTCCAATTAATTCAATTACTTTTGTGTAAATTCTAAATCTCCATGTAATGTTTACCGCCGGTTTCATGGCCAATCCCCTTTGTGGGTAAGAGCCGTAGAAGAGGTTCAAGCAAGCAAATGGCTGAAAAAACTGCTTTAGTTGGAACTTTATATTTGGCGCAGCCTTTGACAGGATCCGGCAGATGTGGGTGACCTTCTACTCACACAGCGGGACGGCGAGCCACTGATCGCAGGCTACGAGCTAGACGACAAGAACTTCGTTGCGGCGCCAGAAGAGATGACAACACCTGGCCGAATCGAATCCATCGCCACCATTGCCAAAGAGCCAATCAGCGACGTAATCGCCAGAGGTACTGTGAAGATAAATGTCCCTTTTTCGGAGTTCGAAGCCTGAGAAAAGCAAAACACCATTAAGGAGCAGCTACCGAGCCATCTGATGCAATTACAGATACGTCAGCTGGTGGAACGTTCTTTCTCAATTCACTTGGTTGCAAAAGCAGCAACTACAGCACCAGCAAGCACTTGACGGTTCTGGCATCAGACAGGACTCGTCACATCACAGTAAACCCGGACAGCTTTGACGGCAGCTCCGGTGTAAATTATTGGTTGAACGCATTCAAGTGTGCATGTGAGCAGAATCATTGGTACACGGACCGCGACAAAATACGAAATATGCGAGCATGCCTTTCTGGAAATGCCAAACAATGGTTTGACGTGCGTTTCGCCCAACACAAGGAAGATTCAGGCAGCCATGGAAGGGACAGCTGTGTCAGTGCCTTCCGAAAGAATGCAGTAGAATTATGGGACAAAGCCATCAAGTATGAACAAAACAGTGAGAACCTAGTCGACTATTTCTTCATAAAACAAACAATTGCTGTATAACGCTGATCCGAACCTTCAGAATCATGTGTCGTGCCACTTATAATACAGGGAATGAAGAAAGGAAGTTGAATGCAAATGGAACTCAAGGCACCTGTAACGTCTGAGGAGCTGCTTCGTGGTTTGAAGTACATTAGTCTGACTCTACAGAGCAATCGGGTTGAAAGATTCACCACCGCAACCAAACGAAGCAGGATCCTCTAGAAAAGGTGTCTTCCCGTACGAGAATTGCGCGACAGATCAGCCGTCACATCAATTCTATGAGACTGACACTTCATTTGGAGAATCGTTGCATAATTGTGTGCGGAAGCATTTAGTGGAGTGAGGGACCGGTTTTATGTAAGTCCAAACATTCTCTTCACTGCGATGGTTGTCAATGGTTCCAGCCTTTCAGCGCTGATCGAAGCATGTGCTTCAGTGAGCCTGATTAACGAGGAGATAGTAGGTAAAAATGACATCTGTCCAGGAAAACCAATCAGGGTGTGTAGCTACGACGGAACTTGCAGGGAGTTCACGAAATGGAGCGATGCAGAAGTTCGCTTCAGGGGCCCGGTAGTACGGGTGAAAGCCTCGTAATGGCGGGGTTAATTTTGATTTTCTTCTGTCCGAGCTGACATGAAACTTCTGAAAATAAACATACTGTGGAACGATGTCATAACAACTGAAATGTCGAAAGTTCCCATATTAGAGGAACGCATAAAATTGTAAGTGCGCCGACGAAGTCACGTCGAATACGCGGAACTCACTTCTGTTGGCACTTATCCCACGCTACCACAGCAATCGAAGTTCCCATCGAACTACGTGAGAAAAACGTCGTAGAAAGAAGCCACATGAGTCACGAGAAGAAGACTTGGTTAAGACAGGAGCTTCAAGGCATGCTAGACGCGGGCATCATTCGACCAACCACGTCTTCGTTTGCGTCCCAATTACAATCGTGCCGAAAGAAAATGGATCGTTCGGTTATGCACAGATTACCGACTCATCAACCGGCAGATGACTTTCCTTCCCAATGCCAAGAATTGATGAGATAATTGATGAGACTGGCAGGTGTGAATGGTTCTCCAGAATAGACTAGTGTAAAGGATATTGAGGGTATACACGAAGAAGTTTACGGCGTTCGTTACACCATTGATGTGTACGAGTACAACCGGCTCCCATTTGGGTGGAAGAATTCAGGTGCATTTTTCCAGAAAATGATGAATCTGTACTGAAAGATTTCATGGGAAGTTTTGTAATGTATACGTCGACGAATCCTAGTTTATTCAAGGACCAGAGAGACATGCGATCAACCTGTCGGCAGTGCTGCAAGCGCTCAGTGATGCACAACTAAACATTAATGCAAAGAGAGGAATTCTTTTGCCGGACCCTAGTATTTCTCGGCAGGCGCTTTGACGGCACGACAAAGAGCACCAAGGAGAAAGTGTGCAGCGAATCAGGTCTCTTGCGAAGCCCATGACTTTCATTCCTTCGTGTGTTTAGGTCTTGCAAGACACTTCAGAGCTTTTATAAAAGACTACGCTAAAAAGACGAAGTGTCTCACCACCTTGACTCAGAAAGGCGTCCCCTTCATGTGCTCTGACGAGTGTGAACGAGCCTATGTGGAACTGGTTGCAATCATTTCTTTGACCTGTGCTAACGCTGCCGAATTTCACGTTACCCTTCGAGCTCTACACCGATGCTTCACACTACGGAACTGGAGCTGTTCTTACATAAGAGATGACAAGGAGCACGCGTCCCGACAACTACAAGTAATCGGATATTTTCGTACACGTTACGAAAGCCCAAATAATACCACCACAGAGAAAGAAGCTCAGACAGTTGTCATGGCCTTGAGATATTTATGACACTTGGAAGGCAGATGTTTTAAATTGTCGCCGACAACCAGGCCTTGACTTATCTGCTTCATCTCGCACAGCCAAAGGGGAGAATTGCATGATGGACAAGCGAGATCCAACAGTACACTTTCGTGGTAGCTCATCGCCCCGGACAATATCACCAGGATGCTGATGCCTTGTCCACACTGCATATACTCCAAGAAACAGAAGCTGAACACGTCAACTTTATAAATCTGTGGGAAGGTACAGGAAGTTGACATTTAAGAACGGAAAGGTACACGTGCCGGTGACAGAAGTGCTAGCTATTCTGAGGCTGTACCATAACAGTCCAGAATATGGAGGACATGAAGACTACAGAAAATTCTTGGACTGGGTCCGAAGTTCTGTTTCGAACCGTCGTTCTCTCCACCGGAAAAAGTGACACTGGTCAAGTCCATGGCGCGTCGTGTGTCGGATGAGGAGCGTCCAAGATTCATCACCGAGTGCGTGGATGTGCTTTCCAGGACAATAACCACCGACAGAAAACAACATCACGTAAGAAATTTAGTGAACTTTCGTGTAAAAAACAGCTTGCGTTTTCTTACGTCAGATAAGGAAGGTTGTTTGGTTGTCATACCGGAAGGTCTCTTTCAAGAAAAGGCGTTGGCAGCCATAGAAAAAATTTTGTCCGTGTAGACGTAAAAGCAAATAAGGTTAAGCAAAAGGCTCTCACTTTACTGGAGAACAGTAATTTTGAACGGCTTGCATCAGCAGTGAAAAGCGTAGGTACCTCACATCTTGAGTTATTTTTTTGCGGCAAAGACTCATAAAATTGGTGTTCCATTCCGAGCCATAGTATCCGAAAGGGACTCGTGGCAGCTATGCTTGCCTTCGTATCTTCAGTGTCACCTTAAGACATTGAAGGTCTCGGATCCTTTCAGTCTGCCAAACTCTGAGGCGTTAGTTTCGTATTTAAGCACGCATAACCCAGGAAGATGCAGTTTCTTCAGCATAGACATACAAGATATGTATTACAACATTCCGCATGGTCCGCTATTGTCAAATGTAAAGCAATGTATAACAAAAGAAAACGATGAGTTAGAGTTTGTGAATAAGTGTGGTGTATCGGTGGATGCTTTTCTTGAATTGGTAACCTTTTACCTTAGGTCGACATTTGTTATGTGGAACAAGGCTATGTACCGACAGAAATCCGGTATCACAATAGGCTCGAAAGTAGCCCCTGTTTTAAGCACAATTTATTTAGCGAAAATGGACAAGGGAGTAGATTGAAACCTTAATGGGCTTGCACTGAAAGCGTTTCGGTTTGTAGATGACCTTTTGGTTTTATTGAATCGCATGGTCGAGATAAAATAGTCGCAGCAGTTTTGAAAGTCTTTAGGAAGAATAGTGAAGGGCTTCATTTTACTTTTGAATTACCAGACAATGACAAACTGCAGTTTTTGGATGTTGAGTTAGATGCCGCAGCGGAACATGTATGCTGGTCATACAATCCGCGAACGGAAAAACCCTTACTTAGCTACCGTTCGGCACATTCTGAAGTCGTAAAAAGTGGCATAGCATTTTCATGTTTGAGAGCAGCTTTAACAAAGTAATGTACAGAAAAAATTAGCGAAAGCTTCAACCAACAAACTATCAGGCTAGAAAATGCTGAGTACGAAAAACACGTGTTGTGTAGATCGGCCAACAAGCTGATTAGCCACGTACGCGACAACGTTCAGAAAAAAAATGACAAGTAATGAAAACAGAAAGAAGATAGTGTCAGTTCCATATGCGCAGAGGATTGCCCATAACTTAAAAAACGTAGGTAATCGATATGGCCTAGAATTAGTTTTTTCGGCACCCAACAAGCTTAATAAATTATGTTCCAAACTAGACCGTAAAGTTTCCATAGCAGCAAAAACTAATGCCGGTAGTTGTACGATAAATCACACAACAAAGTTTGTTAAGTGTAGCTTATCAGTCGTGTATAGCTTGCCGCTATCATGTGGAAAGGTATACATCGGCCACACGGGTCGTTGTTTGAACACCCGACTTTTAGAACGTAAGCGATCATTAGGAACTAACATTCATTCCCACATAAAGGGACACTGTTCTCAGTGTGGCTCCTCGCCACTGTTCAGTGACACAACCGTAGTCTTCCGTCATGGGAACCAACTAACCAGAGAAATTGTCGAAGCCTTTCACATTAACAAAAGAAAAGACGGCTGCATTAGTCAGTCATCAGTTTCATTAAGTAACCGAGAAGCGAGCTTCGTCAAAGGACTTTAATTGAAGTTAGTGTTTGCATGTGTCATACTTTCCTTCATGTTGTTTCAATTCTGTTTCAAGCACGTGTGAATTCCCGCCAATGTATTTGGTTTTGATGTTACCCAACGCTGTTATTTGTTATGTCATCTTAAAGTGTCTAAGCATAACTGCCGTGCACTATCGCTTGAGTGTGCGCAAAAGCTTCTTTTGGCAATGATTCAGTGTTCGTAGTTCATTTCTGTGTCGCTAGGGATTTGTGTTATATATGAAGTGCTGCTTCTGAAATAAAATTAGTTGCGAGTGTAGCGAGTGTCGTGTTTCTTCTTGTTCTCTTTGTCCCCGTTGAATTTGCGCTACTACACCATATGTTGAAAAAAGGACATGATGGATTGTGGAGAACGTACAGAAAGCTCCCTGCAAGATTCACGTGGCCGAACATGAAAGCGGAGGTTGCTAACTACATTAAGACATGCCACGAATGCCAGCTCTACAAAGGAAACTTTAGGCCACGCGGGAATAAAATGGTAATGCCGGTATACTCGGAGGTACCCTTTGAAGTACTTCACCTTGAATTTGCCGAAGTCAAGAAGAAAGGCGAGGGCGTACGAAAAACTCAAGCGTTTATGGTTACCTTGGATATCAACGATATCGCCAGATGGTGAAAAGGAACTTCGATAAGCGTCATCGATCAGAGATACCCGATGTGCAGCCTGGAAGCATGATTCTTGTGCGCAAAGGTCTTGAGTCGAAGTCTCCGTTTACGGGTCCATACTTCGTCACGAAGATCGCGAAACAACAAGGCATACTGAAGACAGTATATTACCAGGGACCTCGCGGCAAGATCGAAGAGGCGTCTCTCGCAAATATACTTCTATAACATCTCCGGAGAGATGGAAACAGGAGCCTGGGAGGATGTAGTGATTGAAAGGAATTGGTTGGAGAAGGCGGAAAAGAAGAGGCCAGAAGAAGAGGTAGAAGAAGCCAGGAGGAATGTAAAAAATGGCTGAAAGCAAACTGCTTTCGTTGGAACTTTATAAATGAGTTCGTCAATATGTGGCATCGGAAAGGGGAAGAGGTCAGTTTGCTTGTTTATCTGACTGTAGTCGGTAAAGACGAAAAGTACCATCCTCTTTAGGTGCGATGGTTATTGGCGAGGCAAAAGGAGATGTAGAAGGGCGTATGACGCCGGCATCACGTATTTTCTGTAACTCTCCCTTCAGCCACAGCTTCTTTTCTCTTGACATGTTATAAGCCTTCCGTTTCACTACTGTGGTATCTCGAAGCTCGAATGGTACTTGAAACGTTGAAGTCGCTTTTGGGTATCCGCATATGCAAATCAACTCAGGATACGTGCGAATGACATCTTCTCTGGCAGTTGGCTTAGGGGATGATCGTCGACTGCTGTGAAGGTAGCCAGCTGGTGGTCATCTTGCGTGGTAACTTGCCAATCCCTATCTATCTATCTATCTATCTATCTATCTATCTATCTATCTATCTATCTATCTATCTATCTATCTATCTATCTATCTATCTATCTATCCGTTTACCCTTGGTACTCTCGTGGTCGTCTCCTTGGCTTCGTGTACACCAAACCTGGCATAGGAGGAAGTGAGTGCATGACGTACACGATTCGCAGGTCATAACAGCAATCTCGTGACTTCTCTGTCGCGTACGTCATGAAATCCTTTCCAGTAGTCACGTGTGGCCCATTCCTGCATACCGCGGGCCGTAGTGTTCGGGTATGCGGCCCAGGTAATTCACATTGCCACGACTAGTGGACGGCAGGACGACAGAGGGTAGCGAAGTGTGCGGCACGAGCAGCAACTACCGTTGCTCTGAGCAAGACGGTGTTGGAGCACCTGCTCTTGTGATCTCTGAATAGAGACTTGTCATTCGTCATCGCACCATGGTCCTTTGCCTTGTTATTTCCTCGTTCTGACAATATCAACCCAAACTTTGGAAATCTTAACCCGTTGACGTGAAGGAACCCATGTCGCAGAAAATGCGGTGCCGGCTTTGGCGGCGTTGTCGATGGTTGAAAGGCTGACAGGGTCCCGTACGCATTCACTTAAGACGACTCGAAAGCGAAAGCCATTTACTTTTTATGTTCTCAGCCGATGCATTGATTCTATATAGTCCCCTTCCGCAAGCTTTCTGCACTTTACGTGGTTTAGCACTGCCTCTAGGGTAGGCCGCACTGCAAGCTTTCTGCACCTCACCTGTTTTCAACTGCCTGCTTGATCGGCCTACTTTTCACTATGTGACATTGTGATGACGCCACGACAGGTGGCCTCATGATGACGTCATATTGACTTAAGGTTCGCGTCCAAATCTAGCGATCTGTGCCGTCATCAAGTGATATTTGTGCATCACTCGTGTTGAGGCTGCAGACGCGGGATGGCGACGCCACCGACTATAAACATTCGCGTTTCAGAAGGCATCGAAGCATCGTAACATAATTGACAACGCAAGGGGTTAAACACGGACAGAAAGAAGAAAGGGACACAGCGCTGAACTCACAACTAAATTTATTTTTGAAAAAGAAAGAAGATATATACAGGTGAATGAGTCATCAAGACCAAGCACAGGTGTAAAAACACAACAGTTAATCATGTCTTGTCTAACAGATACTTATATTCCTCGTCGAAGAAAGATTGAAGGATGAGTTATGCACTTGTTGCATGTAATAAAAAGGCTTTGGCTATTTCACGCGCGCGCTGATCGACATGTCTGTATTTGATAGTGGTTTTCTGCATGTGGGGCACATATCCACATTATCTATCCTTTTTTATTAGATGCAACAAGCGCATAAGACATCCTTCAATCTTTCTTCTAGATGAGGAATACAAGTATCTGTTAGACAAACATGATTAACTGTTGTGTTGTTACACCTGTGCTCGGTTTTCATGACTCATTGATCTGTAGATATGTTCTTTCTTTTTCAAAAATAAATTTAGTTGTGAGTTCAGCGCCGTGTCCTTTCCTTCTTTCTGTCAGTGTTTAACCCGTTTGCTGTCAATTATATTACGATGAACACCCACCAACTAGCCCAACTCACGATTCTGCTTCAGCATCGAAGCATTTCGCTTTAATATCGCGATGAAAGCAAGACATATATATCACAGCTCCAGACAAATTCTAACCCAGAAGTTCTGCACGGTAGTCGAGTATTCTACCTCAGAGCGACGCCAGTGCTTCGAACAGCTTCGGAAGGAGACCCTATACAAGTGCTATGTCATGACAGCGTGAACTGTGGCTGCATTGATGGATATCAGCTTTTTTTATCGCTCTAATACATGTTACATATGTTGCGTTTTTTTTCCTGAAAGAGCGAAATCTAGACATGAAAACTGGGCTAAATTTCACGGAAACGTGAAGGACGCCTATATGTATTTCACTTTAAAACACTTCTAAACAAAATGGGGCGATGCCTGATTGCAACATGAACTTTAAAATGCAGTTTCTAATCAAAAATGACAATCTCCCGTTCGCGGCGGCTCCATTTTCGATGGAGGCGAAAACGTTTGAGGCCCGTGTACTTAGCTTTAGCTGTACGTTAAAGACACCCAGGTGGTCGAAATTTCCGCAACCCTCCACTAAGACGTGCCTCATAACCATATCGTAGTTTTGGGACCTTAAACCCCAGATATTATATATGCGTCACAATCGTGACCAAAACAACCAACGTCACCGCATCCGATCTTTATTTGTGCCCCAGTTGCTTTGGAATCGTGCTTTCGTTCCATGATTACCTATTCTTGAGCGACTTGCTTACCTATTCTTGAGCGACCTATTCTTGAGCGACTTACTGAAGGACGTGGTATTGTAGTGTTAAACTCGAATATGAAGAGTAAGAGGCTGACTTTCCTATTCCTTTCGGCCTCTTAGTCTATTTTTGAGTTTTACGCTACAGTATCGTGTTCTTTCGCTCCAAGGCGGTATATATGAAATGAAAAAGAACTGAAATTAAAATATTGAGCACAGATCTATACCTCAAAGAAGCGACCTTAAACGACGTGGAATAAAACCAGCCAAGAGGCTAAAAAGAAGAGCTGAAGCGTCTTTGGAGTCCTTCAATAGATACCACAAAAAAAAAAAAACGCTGCCGATAGTCCAGGACTGTTCGCCGAAGTCCAGTCATCGCCGTCACGCCCGTGAAACAAAGGACGGCATTGACGAAGGCAGAAGATGGTGTTAATTTTGTCGCAAATATTGCTGAATATTTATTAGCTACTATTTAGGCTAATTTTGCGTAGCCAATTCAAGTCCTAATCTATAAAAGCCAAATCCCAATTTTGCTTCTGAATAGCGACGATAGTGGGTTACGTAGATTTTAGCCGCAATATAGGTTTGAGTTATTTTGGTGACATGAACACACTGGCGAAAAATTGTTGGAGAACGGGGCCATATGGTCAGTAGAAAAAATTGCGTTTTTCTCAGTTTCACTTATAGTGCACTTGGCTCTTTTAGAAAAAAATAACGCCGCATTTGTACACCTATGACGACGTAAGCTATAGTACAGCGTTGCACAAATACGCTTGCGACCGCAACTTCTGACATGCGCATCATGGCACCGTAGTTTGCAATTAATGCCGGTAAAACTGACGTATCCGAACTAATTCGAGTGCCGATATTACGTCATGCCATGAGTGAGCCTTTACACACCGGTCTACTCGTCGTGTCTGGTGAGTGAACAATATTACCGTGCGCACTTTTATATTTATTTTTATGTAACCGGTCCGTTGCATGTATAACCACTGCCTTGCGCAAAACGCGCCCCAATTGTCTAGGAACCTTGCAGATTATTTTAGAATTTTCCGATAAGACTATACGCCACACGTGAACATAGAGTTTATTCTGGAACTAACCCGGCCATCAACGCTAACGCTACAATCTTCCATGTCGCAGGCATAAGCCGACGCGCTTTACTGGTGATCAGATTATTCGACAAAATTACTCGGTAGCCTGTCCCGCCGTTTTCTTCTTACGTGTGTTGTGTTTCCCGCTGTTTTATTCATTTTGACAATGTACCAGTTAGTCCAGTCCAACGCCTGGTATCGCAGATTACTCGACGGCCTACGACAGTTTTCACCGCTATAAGTTTATATTTTGACTTTTGATTTTCTGGGTAGAACTTGGCCCAAACAAAAAGTTCCTTAATTCCCAGTCCTACTGCAGCCTTCTTCAACGTCACGACCACGTGACAATGTAATAATAATAATTGTTACGGTTTTGTATTCCCAAAACACGATATCGTCATCTGGTTGTGACGGCGAAGAGTTAGCCGCAAGGCTGGGAAACACAGAATGTTTTATTTGAGCGAACTTGTGCCCCGCAAATCAAAGCCAACGTATGTACACGCGATTCACGCTGTTAACTGATAGCGGTGAGAAGAGTCGCCGGCAGTCGAATAATCTTATCTGCGATAAGGCGCGTCAGCATTAATGCATGCGGCATTGAAACTTCGAGCCTTATGCTGGTGACCGCGTTAGTTCCAGAATAACTCAACTGCTCGCCTTTGCGCGCTCAAGCCTGACAGAAGATTTTAAAATAATATGGAACGTTTCGAGACATTCGGGCGCGGTTTGCGCAAGGCAGTAATACACGTGTAATGGGCCGGTAGCATGAAACGTAGAAGGAAGGGACCGCGTTTGGCAATATCATTAAGAGGGACACCGCAGTGGAGTGCTCCGGAAAATTTTTATCATCTGGTCTTCCTTAACGTGAACCTAAATCTATGTACATGGGCCGCTAGCATTTCGCCTCGGTCGCAATGCGGCCGCCGCGTATGGATCTCGCGAACTTCGGTTCAGCAATCGTAAAAGCACAAGTTGGGCATCATCTGCTGCTCACTCACAGATAAGCATGAAAAGATTCTCGCAAAGCGTGGTATCTGCCCTTTCTTTTTCTCTGTCTTCTCTCTCGATGTTGCGCAGCGCACCTCACGTGTCACTTCCATAAATTCACCGAATATAGGTTACACACCTTAAAACGTCAGTACAGGTGGTCGAAATTTCCGGAGCCCTCCACTACGGCGTCTCTCATAATCATATCGTGGTTTTGGGACGTTAAACCCCAAACATTAATTAATTAAACGTGAGTATTATGCCCCTTTACGGCTACGTCGCATCCACGTATAGCAATTCATCATACCTTGAAAAACCGATTTCCACTCGGCTGGCCGTCTGTGGCAATACATGGCCTTTAATCACCAATCACAAACACACATTCAGCACCATTATGAAAGGAAATTGAACGCACGTGTTTTTGTTCTCATAACACATGCGACAGCAGGAACATTTTACCGGTGCTAGTGAACGATTAGAAATGCATGATATCAGCCAGAGAAATAGCCGCACTTCAGCCACAACAATTGCGCAAAGTTTGTTTATGATACGACTCAGGCCGTAGTACGTATCAAGTGTCTACAAGGTTCGCTTAAAAGAGAAATAACAGGATAGTACAGTACAATAATGGATTATAGTTCCTGTCAAGCTCATTCGCACTAGTCAATGTTTGTGCGGCCGCTTCCTATATAAATCCGCTTTTAATATTCATACAAAGCAGCAGTAAACTATGGCCAGATTTTTTGTGTACTTGGTTCATAATGTTCCGAAAGAACATAAAGCCAGAACTTTCAGCCTTGACTACTGGTCCTCACTTTGTAAAAACATCGTCATGTATGCTTGCTTTCCCCTGGGTTCGATAAACTTTTAAATGCGAATGCATTTCTTAGTCGGGCTATGTAAGGCATCCGGCGTTGTCCGCGGCGCCCTCTCCCATAGCAACAGCTGCGGGCGCGCGCGCTTATCCTCGCCCTTAGCAACCGGAGCATGTGGTGCGAGAGAGAGTAGGAGAGGTAGGTGCAGTGATTCGCAGCTCCTTCTCTCGCCGTTCGCTCTCTCTCTCCTCCCTGCGCCCCACTCTCCCGTCCGCTCGCGCTCACTCTCGACCGTTTGCGGGGCGCCTCTCAAGAACATCCGGAAATGTGCTCGAGACGCCGCTGTGAAACGTCAACGCCGAGCCGAGAACGCTGGCGCCCCACTCTCCCGTCTGCTCGCGCCTCACTCTCGACCGTTCGCTGGCTGCGCGCCTCTCAAGGCGATGGCAGAAGTCGGTGAAGGCGAATGTCTGACGGCAACGGCACCCTCTCTCGGCGCAAGAAATGCATTCGGCTTTCCATCACGATTCCTTCGGGGAGGTGGGGGCATTTTTCTTGTCTACGCAGTTTACACAGGTTCAAGCTACAGTGCTTGATGCGTGCAGGATATATTGCCACAGTGGGCCCAGTCTGTAGCGAAGCAGTACCAGCAACAACAACACCGATGCAGGAAGGGAGAAGAATGACGTGCAGGCCGTAACAATATTAAGGTGCGAGAAGGCTGAAGGTTTGTCACATCAAATATTTAAGCAATTAGGAAAATTTAATTCCAGCATGTAGTACACGAAACAAAGATACGTAATGAAGCTAATCATACACAGAAATTCAAGATATCGGACTTCAAGATATCATTAGGGCATCTCCTAATTAAAATTTTCAGCAGGGGAAACTTTCTAAACTTTTTAGATGTTTCAGATTTTTTTAAAGCTTCAAATCTGAAATTTGCATTTCATGTACGAAGAACCGTGGAGGTGACCTGCATTGATTTGCTTTGCCACTGTGTAGTTTTTGTATTTTTCATTCACGTAAGAACAATAGGCTATAGACTATGCTCTTTCTTTCAAGTGCCTTTAACCATACACGTGACTTCCTCTCTGTCATGTCCATACACAGTTGCCTCAAATTTGTTCTCACGAGCAATTTTACTTTTAGTGCATGAGTCATGGAATGACTGACTGGTGTACCTCTCACTTAATTTTATCAAAAACCGAAGCGCCTTATAAAACTGTCCATGACACACATGAGGTTTGTTAGTAAGTATTTCTAAACTTAGTGCTAGTAAAAGTCGCAAGCACTTTACTTCTTGAAATCCCTAAGTGCGCAGAAAGTGTCTGTGGTGCAACGTTTCTTCTGCCCAATCGTGCCTGAAATACATTTCATTTTCATGCTTGGCTAGATCCAATTCTAAGAGGTGGAATCAAATATTACACTGCCTATCAAAACTGTGTAGTGGCGGACTTGGAAGTGGAAGGAGATGGACACCGTAAGAAGTTTTTTTTAATCTCACCGCAGAGGTTTTCACAATGCCGTAGCGGTTTGTCTTTTATTTGCGTGACCCATCTTTAAGTCTGCGCACAAATTCTCTAAAACTTCAATTAAACGTCAGGAAAAGAAAAGAAACAATTGATCTTCTTCGTAACAAAACTAAACTAGTTTTTGAAACTTAAGTGTCACGAAAAAAAAATTATATCGCTGAAAGAGCGTGTTTTACGTTTTAGCTCAACTTTTGTTTTCGTAGCATGTTTTGAAAATCGGTTCATGCCAAATCAGCCAATGCATCCATTCTGCATAAAGGAAATCAGTTTCTAGCCCCGGCTACTGTGTGCAAATGTGAAAGTGATTTGAAAGCAGCGGCTGTCCGCCTCCGAAGTCTCCCCGTGTGACAAACAATAATGTAATTATCTACACGCTTCCATGTTTTGTGCAAGACAATTTAGCTTTGGGCAAATTGTCATAAGGTACGCAATTTGATCTTTGTTCAACCTAAAGAAACGTGGGGGGGACAAGAGAACCACAGGACAAGTGGTCACCGCGTTGCTTTGTCTTCGTCTACGCTGCACCCACAAGAGAAACGACACGTGCACACAAGCACTGACTGGCTAACATTCGAATGCTGGTCGCTCTGGTATGTCTTTCCTCCACGATAAACGAGCTCGTACAAAAGAATAATGGGAGAAGTCCATTTCTTACACAGTGGGCCCTCCTTTTTGTTTGTCATCTTTTCCTCGCTTCACTCACGTAATACTGAGCAACTTCTTCCATGCAACAGGCAAGACGTTTTGCCTTTTGCATCCGAAAAGGACTCTTCCACAACGAAGCAAGTGTCTTCTTCGCCCCTGTTAAACTATCGCGGGGGCATGTGCAAAGGCTGCAAAATTCTCCGACCTCAACTGTGGCCACAAGTCCACTTTTCAAAGACTTGTTGAGTCTTGTGTGTTTAAAAGACCATTCTGACCGCCACACGATGAAGAATCCGCATATTAAACCCCTCCGGCACACCCTCTCGGAATGCAGATGGAGGTGTATCCTTTGTGGAGATAGGTTTGCACTAGGCTTACCTACGAGCGCGACCGTGCAGGGACGCGACGTTCTCCACTGCGCTGCGTGCGACGACGCGCGGCAGGGTTCGTCGTTTTTCCCCTCCGACACCGGCGCAGAAAAACCACGTACGATGCAGGGTAACAACACAACGGGTTTATTAACCCAAGATGCGCACAGTACGACACTCACAGGCTTGCAGGCGGAAGGGGAACTCCGCAAGACCGATCGAGTACGCTTGCCAGCGGCGCTAAGACTACCACACAAAGGGCAGCGTCGGGCACACGAACGAGAAGCCGCCTGCTAGAGCAGCGCGTCAACCTCTCGTGCTAGCCTGAGAGCATCTGCCGCCACGAGCGAATCGTCGGGCGCATCTTAGCTCGTAGGAGAGGAGGATGTCACCAGCGGCCCAATGGGAATGGCGCTGCGTTGTGACGTAGGCCCGCGCAGCGCGCCAGCGTAGCGTGCCCGGACATGCCAGCGCGGGACGGAGCCGACGCTTGGCTCGCCCAGACAAAGAGGCGCCCTGGCCGCCATCTTGGCGATTGCCGGTGCCTAAGTGCGCCCGGGCTACGCGGCCGGCACGCGCGCGGCAGCTGGGGAACGAGGCGCCAGGTAGGAGGACGCTCTCGATCCCCACATTCCCCCCTCCTAAAGACCGAGGCCAGCCTGTGAAAGAGGCTGTCCGAGGCCAAGTGGCAAGGTCAGCTCAGCCGCAAGGGGCTGGCCAACGGGGCAAAGTCCAACAGGGGGGTGTCGTCTTCCCGGAGGTACAAGTCCAAAAGGTCGGCCATGGCCGCACAAAAGTTCCACCAAAAGTTCCACCACAAGGGAGAGCCCACCGCCGGAAGAAGGTCCACAGCCCAGGAGGAACGGGGGCAAGACTGCACAAGGGCGGGCAGCCAGCCCGCTTGAAGTTCGCCGGACTGGAGAGGTTGGCAGCCGGGAACGTACGAGGCGTGGCTGCCAGTTGCGTGCGGCAGCCCACTGCCGGAAGTCGCTGGGACGGGGGCCACACAGGAACAGCAGGCCGGAACAGCAGGCAGCCAGGAACGGAGGCCGGAGCGACCACGCTCGGGCCTGGGCCAAAGCTTGAGTGGCGGAATAGCCGCCGAGGGTGGCTACCGAAGCTGCCAGGTGGGTAAGGCAGGGTGGAGGTGACTGCAGGGCAGAAGGTGGGTACCAGGTCACAGCTGGAGGACCAGAGACAGCAGGCCACAGGATCAGGACAGGCTGGCGGCCCAGTAGAGCCAGGCGCAGGGAGACGACAGGGCGACGCAGGAGTGGACAGAAATGTCCCCGGCATAGCCGGCTTGCCAAAAAGGGTGCTTGCCTGACAGTGCTGCCAACGAAAGGGGGCGCTTGCCAGGTTATGGCTTGGACAACACGTCAGAAGGTATTTTTGGCCAAGAGGGCCTTCTACCACTTACAGACGTGTGCCGCCGCACCTTAGCGGTTATTCTCCATTCACTGTCATGGTATGGAATAAAGTCCAGCTACCTGTCAGTGGGAGAAAGGTTGCTTAGGTGCGTTTCCGCAGGTTGTACCGATGGCGTGGCTTGGAGCCAGCCTTCTCACGGTTTTCCTGCGGTTCGGTGACCGCCTCCCCCCCTCCCAAGTCGTTGCTGCGGGCAACGAAAGGTTTGAGGTCGGAGACGTTAACTGGACCGCCGACTTGCCTCCCTTGGGAGTCAGCCAGCTTGTACACCAGAGGCGACACTTTGGTCTGCACTCGGTATGGGCCCAACCACTTGGCCGACAGGGAGGCAGAGATGCCTTTGGCGGCGTCACTCAAGACGTGATTGCGCCTGAGGACAGATCGCCGACATCGTAGTGCACTTCCCGATGCGACCGGTCGTATTGAGCCTTCTGTCCAGCTCGCGCTTTTGCCAGGTTGGAACGCGCCAGGTCGAGGGCTGCGTCCATCCGTGAGCGCAGTTCCGCCGCGTAGCCAGACGGGCCGGCTTTCGTGGCGGACGCCCCGCTGCCGCCCCGCAGAACACGGTCCATGGGGTTAGGCAGCTCTCTCCCGAAGTTGAGGAAAGCGGGCGTGTACCCGGTTGAACGGTTCACCGTGGACCGCAAGGAGAAGCCTATCTCGTTAAGACAGGCATCCCAATCCCTGTGTTGCTGCGCAAAGGCTGTCAGCAAGGGCTTGAGGTTTCGGTTTATCCGCTCAGTCGGGTTGGCCTGTGGGTGATACGTGGTTGTTTTGCGGTGCTTAATGCCAAAGGCAGCACACGCATCCACAAACACCTTGGCCGTGAAGTAGGACGCATTGTCCGTGATCAACTCCGCCGGAAAGCCAAAGCGGGTAAAGACCTCGGTCAACTTGTCCCAGATTGCGCGTGCCGTTAGCTTCCGAAGGGGAAACAGCTCGACCCACTTCGTGAAGTGATCTGTGACAGCCAGGAGAAAAACATGGCCTCTCCGGCTTCTTGGGAAAGGTCCCATAATGTCACAGGCCGCGACTTGCCAGGGTTGTTGGCTGTCGATCGGCTGCATGAGCCCGGGAGGCTTGCCACCACGAGGCTTCACGCATTGGCACACGCGGCATGAGCGGGCGTAGTGAAGGGCATCACGCTTCATGCCAGGCCAGGTAGCAGAGCGGCACAACTTTTGAAAAGTCTTAAGGCCACTCGCATGTCCGGCCAACCGCGAGTCGTGGAAATAGCCGAGGGTGGCTTTCCTTAGACTGCGGGGTATCACCACCTTGAAAGACTCCTGGGGAGCTTCTTCAGATGGGACATAGCGCAGGAGAACGCCATCAGCATCAAGCAGATACGAATCCAACGTGCCCGCAGCAATACCAGTCTGCGTCCGGCACTCGGCGCCGACAGCAATACCAGCTGTCCGTTTGCGCCCGGCGGCTTGACCGCCACGCTCCTCTTGGGAGCTCAGCTCTTTGAGCCCGTCAACAATTTGCTGACAAAACGGATCGTCCTGCTGTGCCTTAAGTAGGTCCTCTCTGCTGAAGACGATACCGGCGGACGTTACAGGGTCTACCAGGTATGCGTCCTCACCCGAGGCGGTCGACTCGAAAGTCACTGCGCCGTCGGGGTTCGCGCCTTTCGACCCATTGGAGCCAGGGGCCCCTGAGTCTACTCGGTGCGAGTGCTCTTGGGAGTGGCGGACACAAGTGTCAGACGCCAGAACGGGGGCACGCGACAAGGCGTCGGCCACGACGTTCGAACTCCCTTTCCGGTAGCGCACAACAAAGTTGTACCGCTGCAAGGTCAACGCCCAGCGCGCGAGGCGGCCCGAGGGCTCGCGCAAGCGCTTAAGCCAGGTGAGTGCCATGTGGTCCGTCTCCACCACGAATGGCACGCCGTCGACGTAGCAGTCGAACTTCCGGAGAGCAAAGACTATAGCGAGACATTCCCGTTCAGTCACGCTGTAGTTGCGCTCGGCGGCGTTAAGTGACCGGCTCGCAAAGGCGACTGGCCGGAGGACGCCGTCGTGCTCCTGAAGCAGTACCGCTCCGAGACCCAGGTCGCTCGCGTCCGCTTGGACAACGAACTCCCTGTTGAGGTCGGGCAGCTTCAGATCGGCTGTGGCCACTAGAGCTTGAGATAGAGCCTTGAAGGCTCGCTCTTGCTCTGGCCCCCAGCTCCATCGTGCCGACTTTTTCAACAGTGCGGTCAAGGGCGCTTGGAGGTCCGCGCAGTTTGGGATGAACTGTCGGTAGTAGTTCACCATGCCCAAAAAGCGCCTCAGGCCCTGAATGTTCGCCGGCGTCGGGTACTCCACAATGGCTCGTACCTTCTCCTCGCACGGCAGAACGCGACCGCTCTCGATGGTAAAGCCCAATAGCGAAATGCGAGTCTCAGCTATTTGAGCCTTCTTCGGGTTCAAGGTCAACCCGGCGGCACGCAACCTCTCGAGGACGTCCTCCAAGTGGCGGAGGTGCTCCTCGAACGTTCGAGAGAAGATGACGATGTCGTCGAGGTACGCCATGGCGTGTTGCCATTTAGCGTCCCCGAGAACGCGGTCTATCAGTCTCTGGAACGTAGCTGCAGCTCCAGAACAGCCAAACGGCATGCGGGTAAACTCGTACAAACCTCTGTGGGAGGTGAACGCAGTTTTCTCCGCGTCAGCCGGCTCCATCTGAACCTGCAGGTAACCGCGGCTAGCATCCAAGGTGCTGAAGTAGCAAGCACCGCCTAGCGCAGCCACGATCGAGTCAACGTTAGGCATAGGATAAGCATCCTTCCTCGTGACCTCGTTCAGCCGGCGGTAGTCCACACAGAGCCGGTGAGAGCCGTCTCTTTTGGGGACCATTACCACCGGTGAACCCCAGGGACTGTTTGAGCGTTGGACAACTCCGGTCTCAATCAACTCATCCAATGCCTGGTCAATTGCTTTCCTCTTTGCCGCACTGACGGGGCGAGGATTGCATTTCCACGGTTGTGCGTCGCCTGTGTCAATCCGGTGCCTCACCAGAGAGGTGCAACCCGGGCGTTCCGTGAACATGTCACTGAAACGTGTCAACAGCGACGACAGGCGTGCCTTCTCATGTGTCGACAAGCTGTCCGGCAAAGGCGGCAGCGAGCGATCCGAGCTGCTGCTTACCGGGGTGGTCACCGGCGTAGCCGAGACCTCGTCCACCACGGTAGCGCTATGCTCGAGAGAAAGCGGTAGGCACGGACCGTTTTCCGCCGCGCCGGCCAAAGGGCCAGTCTTGGCGTCGGAGTGAGAGACACGGGCCGAAGGGGCCACGCTTTGTCTCCTCTCCTCCTGCTCTCTCGTGGCGTCCCGGCGACTTACGGGCAGCCGAGACCACGGGAGGTGTAGCGAATGGCCGTAGGGCGCCGGAAGGGCCGTCCCTGTAGCCTCCGCTCGCGACGTCTATCACGATACCCGTGTGCGCGAGAAAGTCGCGACCAAGAATCACGGGCACGGAAAGACCCGGGAGATGCACGAAGCGCTGTCGGCGCGCGCGATTCTCCCAGCGCACAACCAACCGCGCAGCGCCGCACGAGGTGGCGGTACCGCTGGCGAGATGGAAGGCAGTGTCGCAAGCTCGAATGCGGACAGAGCGGTCGCGCAAATGAGCCATAACCTCTTCGCCGAACAGCGAGATCGAAGCCCCGCTATCCAGCAACGCCGCAAACTCTCGACCAGCGATCGTAAGGGCGATGAACGGCGCCGGCGTGGCTGGAAAGTCATGTCCAGCGCGACACGCCATCGGTGCCAGAGGTTGGGTTACACCCCCATGCTCTCGTACTGCTGTAGCCGCCGGCGAGGGGGAGCTCACCGACGGCTCACCCCGTTTCCCGACGGGCGAGCAGGCCCTTGCAGTCGGGTGGGGCGCGTTGCATGATCGCGCGGTGTGGCCACGCTCATGACAACGGTAGCAGACGACGCCTTTTCCCTCATCAGTGAGGGATTTTGGCGACCCTTGAGAGCTAGGAGGCCTCCGTTCGCTAGCCGCAGGGGGGGGGCTCCGCGATCGGATCTCTCCTCGTGCATTGGGGCACGGGGGTTCCGTTCTCGTTCGCCCTGCAGTGCAAAGGGGCACGCCCGGGCGTACGAGTACGGGTCGAGAGCGCGGTCCGAAACGTCCGGCGCGTCTCGTTGCTCTCTCACGGCCGAGGCCACCTCGTGTTAGGGGGATTACGGGGTGACGAGTCACCACCAGCCCACGCACAACGAGGCTCGAGAGAAGCGGACGGCGGTGGCGGCGGGCGGTAGGCTCTCGCCGCCAGTATGTCGCCCTGAATACGCTTCGCATCGGAGGCCAGCTCGTTTAGGTTACGATAACGGGCGCTCCGAAGGTAAGCGGCGAAGGTTGGATGAGCCTGGCGAATGGCTCGCTCTACCTTCTCAGCGTCTGATGCCGTAGGGTCGGCAAGGAGGTAGAGCTCCTGCAAAGCCCGGACGTACTCGAGAAGAGATTCGTCGGGATGCTGTGTTCGGAGCTCTAGCTCGCGACGCATGCGGCGCTCGTAGTCAGGAGGAAGGAATTCGCTACGGAAGAGCGCCCTAAACTCCTCCATCGAACGAGCTTGGTGGCCGACAAGTCGGTACCACCGCGCCGCTTGGGCTGTCAGCGATACAGGCAATACGCTACCGAGCATAACGCTGTCGCTCAGCCCCATCGCCCGCTGATAGCGGTGCAGCGCCTCGAGGTACTCTGTGGCACTCATGCGGTCCGAATAACCGCTGTACTCAGGCAGAGGTACCCTTAAGCTACTCGGTACGCTTGGCTGAGGGGACTCGGGGTCTCCCTTTAAAGCACAAGGCTGCGAGCGCACCGCTTCCAGCAGAACGTTTAGGAGCTGCGCCGCAGTTGCGTGCAGCGGCGATTGCTCCGACGCAGGCGCGGCCGTAACAGGGTCGCGCGCCTGTTCTCCGGCATGCACGTCCGACCGAAAAGGGCCAGTACACGGCATGGAGGAGGGTAGGGTTTGCGCTCCGACTGGTGCTTGAGGCCTCACGCGACTGGCAAACGGGTCGACAGCGGAGCACGGTGGCCCACGTCCGTCGAAAACGTCGCCTACGCGAGTCTCCGGCCAGCGAGCGTCGGTGAACGCGGCGACGTTGTCGGTTAAGCGAGCAGGCTCGCGAACGACACCGTCAACCCTCTGCGCTCGCGACCACGGCGGGTCAGTAAGCGCGTTCCCGCCAACACCTGAGTGCCCCCGGTAGGAAGGATCGGGTGCGGCGATTTGAGCTGTCAACCGTGCTGCTGACGGGGAAAGGCCAGCGAGCGGAGACTGCGCCGGGGACGGGCCCGTAAGCGCGTGAGCCTCGAACAGCTGATACAGCCCGTTACTGGCTTGGCTAGGACTGTGGTCCTCGTTCAAGCGGCTCGCATCACTGTAGGGGGCCCCGAAAAAGGGATCTCTCCCGGTGAACGCAAGCAGAGGGTCGCCGAGAGGGCCGTACCCCGTGCTGTCGCCGCCGTCCGCCTCGAACGAGATCAAGTCCGTCGCCACAGGATCGAACAGGAACGAGCGCCTCGAGGGGGTCTGCTCTGAAGCCATGCCGAAACCAAGTTGGGCGCCAGTTATGTGGAGATAGGTTTGCACTAGGCTTACCTACGAGCGCGACCGTGCAGGGACGCGACGTTCTCCACTGCCGCTGCGTGCGACGACGCTGCGGCCGGGTTCGTCGTTTCTCCGACACGGCGCAGAAACCACGCACGAGGCAGGGTAACAACAACAACGGGTTTATTAACCCAAGATGCAGCACAGTACGACAGTCACAGGCTTGCAGGCCGTAAGGGGAACTCCGCAAGACCGATCGAGTACGCTTGCCAGCGGCGCTAAGACTACCACACAAAGGGCAGCGGTCGAGCACACGAACGAGAAGCCGCCTGCTAGAGCAGCGCGTCAACCTCTCGTGCTAGCCTGAGAGCATCTGCCGCCAGCGAGCGAATCGTCGGGCGCATCTTAGCTCGTAGGAGAGGAGGATGTCACCAGCGGCCCAATGGGGAATGGCGCTGCGTTGTGACGTAGGCCCGCGCAGCGCGCCAGCGTAGCGTGTCCGGACATGCCAGCGCGGGACGGAGCCGACGCTTGGCTCGCCCAGACAAAGAGGCGCCCTGGCCGCCATCTTGGCGATTGCCGGTGCCTAAGTGCGTCCGCGCTACGCGGCCGGCACGCGCGCGGCAGCTGGGGAACGAGGCGCCAGGTAGGAGGACGCTCTCGATCCCCACACCTTAAACAGTTTCTCCTGTGTCGAGGAGACAAGAAAGTGACGCGAAGAAGAGAGAGCGTTGACGTCTTGGGGTATGTTTATATTAGAGAAATTTCTGCGCCTTCTGCAGAAAAACCCAAAATTTGGCTTTCAGCCTTGTGTTCCCGCGCATAAACTAATTGCTTGGAACCGGAAAGTGTCCGAAAATGTTAAGGATGCAATCGGAACCGTGGTCTTCCAGAATGTTTCGACGGCCTGCGAAGTTTGTTACCGAAAATTCAAGCTTGCACCGAAATAGCTTCTGAAATGAAGTGATAACATTCTTTAAGAGCCCTAACCTGATGCTTGTCCCAGCCGTTAAAGAGGGCGGGCTCACCGTTCCAACAAACAGAACTTTTTACGATGAAATTGTGGCAGTGATCAACAAGAGTTTTGTCCCCGTGAATAAAAGGGAAGTGCGTGTTAAGATCAAGTCCGTCGAGTTTTGCAAGCGGTTAGATTTCAGCACACTTGCGAGGAACATACCTAAGAGCAAAGGAAAGAGATTAATGTGTTTTTCACAGCCAAGACACATCAGCCGGAATTTCCATTTAGAACCCCAGTCAGCGCGTCAGCACGTCGTTTCTCCTGTGAATGTCCTCACTGGTACTTCCTTCATGATGAACCAGCTCACCCCAAAACTAGCAGTGTTCCGTGTATGAATACAACCGATGAGCGAAGCTCCTTAGAAATGGGACGCAAACGACTATGCGCCTGATCTCGCTGCTGGCTTTCATGAAGGCGGTAGGGTGGGGAGCGGGTGGGGAGAGCTTTTTGCTGCGCTCGGTGGCGAGAATGACTGAGCGAGTGAGTGTGCGGCGCGCGCAGCGCAGGAAGACGGAGACAGGTGCGAGAGGGGTGCGAGTGGGAGGAGGCGGGGAACTTCGATGGAGGGGACGGAACGCCACGCGCAGCGTTTCATTGTCTTTGCGCCCGCGCCGGGTGGGGAGAGCGTCTGCTACTACCTTCGACAAAAGCAGCAGGTCACTGACCAATGTCAAAAAGCAAAATGACGTTTCGGGGTACGTACGGACCCCGAAACGTCTTGCTTACCAGATGGTACCTGACCAGACGTATTCCGTCGAATTCTCGACTACCTTCGACAAAGCGCCCGTAGTGCGCTAGAATGATGGTTCTCATTTCACAATCCACTATAAAGCTGGTGAAAGTGAAGACGACCACTATTCGCAATGCCCACGAACTATAGGTGGCGCGCCGTGCTTTTCAAGATGGCGCCCGGAGGAGGGTCAACCCGTTTGTTAGCATAGGAACAGATAGGCCATGCGAACTCACGGCCCGTGCCACTTTCACCGGATGAAGTCATGGGCAGCGCTGAAATGGATATGAGACTAAAATACTTTCTCAAACCATGGAAAGTGCTAAGTACTCGCCACCGAATTATTTGCTGCGGTGTGAAAGGTTTTGTTTTTCAAGTCCGTTACCGTGCATAACGATGCTTTGCGAAATCCTGTGCGTGCTACATAAAACTGCACGAACTAAAATTGACGTATGAGCTGAACGGCACTCCGAGGTAGTACGTACCGAGCCTGCCTGACGGATTTGCCGCAGTAGTAGGCCGCCAGCGAGTAGCGCCATCGCTGCTGCACGGGACCGCACGCTTAAACGTGGTGATGGTTTGCAAACATTACGCCATCGTCATTACTTGCGCAGTCGGGAATGCGGAGTTATGTCTTCAAAGGAACACAAGCATTTAACATCCCATTCAGTAGCGCCTGTGTCACGGCCATGCTGAGACTCTTACCGTGTGCAATTCACTCGCATGTTGCAGGTTCGATCAGCATGATCGAAACATGAATATCGAAAAGAATGCACACATATGCTTTTCGCAACGTCGAAGAATTTGACGATGTGAAAAATTCGTCGAACGACATTGCCGTTCGGAAGGTACCGGTGAAGTTAGCCGAGAGGCGTGGATTGTGGCCGTGACTGCACGTTCCATCGCTGGAACCATTTCGCTTCGCTGGTCGAGCTCGAGCATGTTGGCGGCATGCGGCACTCCATAATATCCACAATACTTGTGCTACATGCAATGCACAAGAGGAACTATGCTTTTATTTTGATCTCGCTCAAGGATATTATACATTAAATACAATAAAGTGACTTACGAGCGTGAAAACATTAACGCACGAGGGGACGTGAAGTGCAACTCGCTTCTAGTGAATTAGCAGCTGATCGTTCATCGTCGCTGTCACTCTCGGTGCTTTCACAGCCTTCTACGTCCAGTGAAACATCCTCGTCGTCAAGATGGTTTCTTTCAACATCACTGCTGAAAGCAATCTGAAGAATTTCCTCCGCCGAACGGCTTCGAGCACTCCGCGTCACCACGTTTACAATTAGAGAGACGACTGGGCGCGGAGAAAATTTTGCTCTCAAACTACTCAAACCAGACAACTGCCAGTACAGTGGCTACTGTACTGCCAGTACTGCCAGCCAACAAGCAAATCGCTTGCAGTGTGCTGCCACCTATGAACAAACATACAAAAACAAGCGGCGCAGCGCTGGCTATGAAACCAATCCATTGGTGAAGGATGGCGTGGAAAGCGTTCGCTCCATGAAAGGCGTGGAGCAGACGCGTCCTCGAATGATTGAAAAGTCGCTCGCACGATTCATAACAGCGCTTTGCTGACAAAGGATAGAGGCCCTATTTTAATAACCCATAACATTGTACGCGGGCTCGCACATCGCGAGCCCGCGTACGATGTTATGGGATTCATGTACTACAACAAACGCTGACGAATGCTATATGCGAGTAAAACAGGGTGAGCTTCAACTGAAAATGTCAGACGATAACATTTAACTAACCTACGTGGCTACAGAAAGCCTCGCGAAGCTGATAGTATGTGTGCGCTGTGGGCTAGCATTGAAAGCGCGAGTTGCCACGTATTTTCACGAAAACTTCGCCTCTCGCAAGAACGAACCAGATTATTCGTGCCACGGAGGGCCTGGTTTGTTCACTGATGCAGGAACATGCAAAGTCGTAGTGATTCTTTCTTGCTAACGCGTTAACACTGAGGCTAGCACAGCCGAACAAGGTAGCGACTGCGTAGTGCGGCCATTTTGTCGTCTACTAACCCTACTCGAGAGGACGCTCATGAATTCCGCTAGGCGGCGCGACAGTCTATGGGCATTGCGAATAGTCAGTAGCGCACAGAGCTTAGTTCTTTTAACCTCGAATTTCTGGTGCACTAGAACCAAACCGCTCAAGGACTAAACGTTTCCTCTTAAACCACCGGCCACTGCTACTTAAAGCGATGTTAACAGAAGTAAGCTTCTACGGGGACGAAGGGGTGTGGGCCTAAGGAGCTTCGCTCCCAATAATACGTATTTATCAACGTTCCTCATCGAAATTTTGCCATCCTTAACGAAGATGTACTAGTAAGAAATCAAATACGTTGCGTTGCAGACCTGTTTACAATATATCAGCTGTCCGATATATTGCACATACCGGGTGTCCCAGTTCTCTTTGGCCAAGGGTTAAAAATTACAAAATTAGAGGCAGCCGAGTGAAATCAGTTGCACATTGCTGGCAGCCACCTTGCACACCACAGACAATTTCTTCTTTCGTGATTGATTAATTTGTTATATGGGATTACTTATTTCAATTGCTAAATTTTGACTTTAGACAAGAAATGCTACGTGCAAAGTTCGAGAACGTCTTGAGAAACCCCCATTGCATTATTTACAATAAAGAGTCTCTCACGTATACTATTTTTACAAGCTGCAAAGAAAGCCAGCTATATACAAAAATAACCATTTGACTAGCCCATTGCGCGCAGCGAACATGCTGCTCTCAGGCGTGGTTTCAGCGAACGAAATCACCTGCGGCCAGAATTCGCTGCAGCGGTAGGCCGAAAAGGTAATGGGTGATTTTTTGGCCCAGGCTCGCTACAACTTGCACCATCACGCGCGCCAGCTGACTGACACGGTCCAAGAGACCGCCGCCAACTTATCGGCCTACCACTGCAACGGAGCCGGCGAGTCGCGGCCGCAGCTGATTTCGTTCGCTCAAACCACGCCTGGGAGCAGCATGTTCGCTGCGCGCGAATGCGGTAGTCACGTGATTTTTTTTTTGTATTTCGCGGGCTTTCTTTGCAGCTTGGAAAAATAGTATACGTGCGACTTTCTTTATCGCAAATAATGCAATGGGGATTTCTGAAGACGCTCTCGAACTTTGGAAGTCACATTTCTTGCCTAAAGACAATATTTAACAATTTAGTTAAATAATCTTAAATAACAAATACATTCATTGCTAAACAAAAAATTCTCTGTAGTGCACAAGGTGACTGTTAGCAATTTGCAACTGATTTCACTCGCCTGCCTCTAATATTGTATCTTTTTATCCCTTGGCTTAAGATAGCGGGGACACCTGTTGTGTGATATATATATATATATATATATACCAAAGTATTCATTTTCTGTTCATATGAGTCATTATGTGACTGAATTGCGGTGAGTACTCCATTGCAGAACGGTGCTTCTTTCAGGTTTGATACCTTTTCTCAATATGGCTTTATTGCGAACATGTAACACACATCACCACCTTTAAAGAGTGTATCGTAACACTTAGGTACTTTTAAACACACGGATGTAAACGTACTGCTTGCTATCGTCATCTATACGACATTATTCATGACCTTTTCTTTTTTAAAAATCTGATTATTTTTCAGCTATTTTAATGCACACTAATACGATAACAACATCTTATTTCTTGTTTGCTTGCAGAGTCCACCTTATGGGCTCGAGCGGCAGTGAAAAAGAACATGCCAGAGAACTGCATTGACCAATTCGTCGATGTCTGTGGAGTCATCGTTCCCGCGCACAGCCGAGATTTGTGCGCGAAGGTCGAGAGCGATATTTAGTAGCTGGGTTTTATTTCCTTGAATGTACAGACCATCATGGATCCTTTTCAGTATATGCGACTCGCCGTTTGAAAAATGCTGTTGCGTAGCACGGCTATTTTTGCCTCTTTATTCGGGAAATGTTCAAAGGATTAGTGCAGCCTGTAGAGCAAAAGGCGTAACCCGCTCGCAATAAATGTGAGGCATTACACTCACGCAGGCATTTTGTTGTGCAGCGTCACCCGCTGTACACGCCTTAACTTGGCCGTGCTCCGCGTAGTGCCATTGCGTCCGGTGCGTCCTCGCATTGAATCGAAGCGGCGCAGACGCAAACAAACGCGCTGCTCTTGCTGTACTACACCCAAGCAAGAGCGGCGGCACATCCGTGCTGGCTAATACGAAGCTGCGCGCTGCATCGCTGTAGCAGACGATGCAAGGTACCTTCCCTGAGTGCCTGTGCGCATGCGCCGCTTCGCTTCTATGCGCGGCCGCACAGATGCACTGGCGCTCCGCGAAGCGCAGCTACGCTGAGCCGTGTTCACCTTGAGAGTAGATGGCGCTGTACATTCACGAAAAGAAAAACAGACAGGAGAGGAGGACCTTGAGCAGAATCTCTCGTTGCGCATGACGCTATTTTGAGCAATGTCCAAAGTCGATCCAAATAGGTGGCGAAGCTTTGGGTGAAAAGCGGTTCAGAACCTATTGTCAGCGACATCAGGAAAGGGAGCTCTAGGTAAGACTGATTTGGGCGAGTTGGTACATACTTAGCTGTGGAAAAACAACGCAATAAAGGACGAGGACGCAGGAGCACAGCTCTGGGTGCTGCGACTGAAGCGCGACTTGGTGCGAAGGGAACAAAGACTAATAGCATAAAAACGAGATTTATTCAAGGGCGAATCAATCGCTATGTTTTAGAAATGACATTTACTTTCCCAAAAATATTGTCTAGGCACAATGTGCAAAGAATTTATTACATTGTTCAATTATAACGAAAAATATTTTTCTTGGCGCCTACTGAGAGAGGCGCACGCCCTTACTATTCTATGCAGCTGCAGCCCTTGCGGTGCATGGAAAGGCGCGCTCGTTAAGTTCGTCTACGACGGGAGGCCCTCTCACGTGTTTTGGTGTTACGCACTTGCATGCGTCCTCTGAATTATTGTGTTAGGATTTAAATTTTGCTGTGCCCGGAGTATTGAGCTGCGTTTCGTCGTTGGTGAACGTGTTGAGTACAGTGTCCAACGGCAACGGGACGATGCCGATAACATTTAACGCCGAGTGCTTGCCTAGGTACCCACAGAGACGATGTGTTGTGCAAGGATGCAGTAGCAACACACGCACGCCTGGCGACCCATGTCTTCTAGATAAGAAACCGGGGCAGTGGTTTGGAGTACTCCGCTCACAGGATTTTCGTGAATCAGTATTACTGTGGCCCGGCTTCCTTCGCGATCACGCATTGCCTGCTATTATTCTTGCTATCGGTGAGCAGATCGCTAAGTTATCTATCGCGCTACAATTTGCATGTCGGTACATGTAATGGTAATTTATCGGAGCATAGGGCAAAACATAGTGCGCATAATGTCTCCGCACTTTTTGTAGCGATTACCACACTTGGTGCTCATTGGGTGCAGTGTAATAAAATTGCGTTATTGATACCATTGAATAAAACAAAGAAGTCATAATTCTGCCGTGACTAGGCGTCTTTTCTTCTTGTTATAACTGAAGTACACAAGCAATGTGAACTTTTGGGAAACTGTATGTGCGAAGCAAATAAGCAACGCTGCAAATGTGAGAGGCACGCTGCTGCTTGCTTTAATCTATCTGCGGAAGATGCCAAGAATGCCGAATAAAAGTTTCAAGACTCGCCTTCCTAGAAAAACCAAGCACACTTAACACCCTTGCCCAACCATGAGTCGATATTAGATCAGCAGGCGTTGATTTGAAGCGCACTCGTCAAGGACTCGACTGCTCGCCTTAGCGCGAGTCCTTAGTAATCAGGGGCCTACAGAAACTATTTAGCGCACATTTCGTGCTAGTGCCGACATAATGACGTCACTCGTTTACCGGATATTGCGTCACATAGGCTTTATTTCTTGTTCCGCCGGTAGCGTTCCCCACTCACAGAGATGGCGCTTAGCCCCATGAGCAGCTAATGAGCCACCATCTTCTGAATGCATGGGCTTCAATGGAAGCTTCGCTACCAGTTGTATTTACCTTGCAATTGCTTTGAAGCACATGCTGAGTTTGTGATTCGTACCTGTAACCACTGTGTGACACTTTTCATACACCACTGCAACCGAGCAAGCGATTTGTTAGCATACGTACAGGCGTGAGCAAAAGTATGCGGACCACAAGATCTAGTGGCAGAATGAATCGGCGCACTATCTGTCAACGCGATGCCTGCTGTCGACAGCACCAATGGAGCAGCTGTGCGCATGCACGTCCCGTCATATCAAGAGGCCTCCCATGTTAAGCCAAGTTAAGCTTAGATGAGCCCAGTTCAGTCAATGTGAGTATAGCCAAATCTAATTAAGTATACTTGAGCATGGTATGTCCTAATTACGCCGAGCATAATTATCTGTAAATATGCCAGACTTAAATGAGCCCAATTCATTCATGTGGAGTTCCCCACAAGCCCAGAAAAGCCAAGCTCAGAAAGATGCTAAGTAGTCGTGACCGAGTCGAGCCTAATTAGGCTCAATGAAGTCTGCTTAATGCAAATAGACAAAGCCTAATTAGTACTCATTAGGTAGTGTGAGATTTAGTAAGAAACACCTAACATAATTGAGTTTCATGAGGCATAAGTGTACTAATTACGCACAATTAAGCTAATTATGGAGCCAGGGTAAGTGTAGACAAATCTGATTAAAGGGGTGGTGCCGTCAAATTTCGAGGCTATAACATGCCTGTTGTGGGTTTCCTCTGTATGCAAGGACACTCCACACGAAGGGTCGGACACAGCAAACGTTTAGAATACATTTTAATTCACTCCCAAATTGTACCTAAATGCTTATTCTCCCGATTGAAACTCATCGATAGCGCGCCAACTCTGACGTAGATGTATAGGAGGCGCAACGAAAGTTGTAGTGACGTCACACAAGATCTGCTGTAGTGACGTGAGTGACCTCCGGACCTCCGACACCCTCCGCAACGTACGTACCGGCTGTATTGAACTAGAATATATTTTAGTTCACTGTAGCACCGGCAAAGTATCGGTTGCTACGTCATTCGCCGAGTTTCGATCGCTTCCTGGCTAAGTGTGTCACAGCCTTGTGTGGTCACGTGACCAAGCCTCCTACACTTCTACGTCGCTGCCCAACCTCGGCACCCAGAAACCGTAACCGAAAGTTGTCCACATCAAGAGGCAATATTAAATTATTTATGGAGAATACATTAATCTTGCTGCGTGCATCATGCTTCCTGGAGATAGGAAACGCTTACAGCAAAGAACGCGCAAGCCACAAATTTGGTGGCACCACCCCTTTAGGCACAGTTCAGCAAGGTATCACCTATATAATCCGAGCATCATTACATTTAATTATGCCACATCTCATTAATCACATTTAATTCAAGCAATCAAAGTCTAATTACCAATGGAGCTAGTGAAGCCATGCTCACGAAGATGCTCATCACCACTGACCAAGGCGAGCCTAATTAGCCCTAATTGGACTTCATTGAGCTGAATTAGGCTTGACTAGGTCAGAAGTAATTAGATTCTTCCTTAGCTTGGCTTCTCTGGGCTCGCGGGGAATTCGACTGTAATTAATTGGCCTCGGTTATGGTTCGCTTATTTAGAAATAACTGTGCTCGGTTTAATTAGGCGGTACCATGCTCTACTATGCATTTAGATTTGGCTGTACTTCCCTTCACTCAACGAGGCGCATTCAAGGTTAACTTGGCTTAACATGGGTACGGCAAGCTGGCCTACGCTTATTTATGATTAGCTATTTAAGTTACTTATGCTTGGTTTCATTATTTGATGTCATGCTTAACTAAGCCAAATTAGGTTTCGCTATACTTAATTTGGCCTAACTGAGCTTGATCAGGCATAACACAGCAGAGGCAGGCTTGGCTGAGTTATGACCTTATACGATGATTGTTATGCTTAGTTAGTCTAATGAACCGCCGTAAAGAGCCCGCAGCAGCCGCTACGTAAAACAACGGCACGTAAAACAACGGCAAAGAAAGCAACACCAAGTTGACATTTTGTCTACGAGCGCCATAACACGTCAAACAAATCAACATTAGAGGCCACATGGAGAGCTATTTTTTAAGCGTTCTCTCACAACACGGAGGCGGGCACGGAACGGAATGCCACGAGAGGACGAGAGGGAGCAAACAGCCAATAGGCAAGCTGTGGGAATTCGGAATTTTTTTCAGCGCATCAAGAAATATACAATTATTATAGCTGAACATTAACCTTGGCCGGCATTGTTTTTCAAGGCTTTAAATTAAAGAGCGCGATGACTGTAAGAGTTCATTTGTGTTAATATCTTGAGCGGACGCTAGGTGGTCCCGCAATTTGATGAGTCGTTAGGTGGTGACTATCGGCGCGGGATTGAAATAAGCCAGAGGCTAAGCCAGCAGGCTAATTCGATTCTGCGGCCACAACGCATCCGTTTCGATCCCATCCAAGTTGTCCGGAGACCGTTTTGTATCCGTTCTTTCGACAGAATGGGGCATACGTGCGTTCTGTGGCTATTCTCACGTCTTGACCGTCGGATCAACCTAAACCAATCCCGTGCGGCTCCCTCTCGTTGTCTCGTGACGTTTCGCTCCGTGCCCGCCTCCCCTCTGTGACAAAACGCTTCCGAGAGCCCCCCCCCCCCTGATATTACGGGAGGTGCATGCGCACTGCTGCTTCAGTGGTGCTCTCGACAGCAGGTATTGCGTAGGCTGATGGCGCGTCGATGCATTCTGCCGCGCGATCCCGTGGTCCGTATACCTTTCCTCGCGCCTATCCCTTTTTACGTCCATCCGCGAAGAGCTGTCTGTGTGCACCTATGTGGCACATTATCATATTTCCATACGAGTAAAAGATATATTTTGCAGGCTAGCCTAGCTTAATGTTTTCCCTGAAAAAAAGAAAGAAGTCCTACGCAAAAAAACACTCTTACGTGCATTCGAGGGACATAGTGGTATTTTACAAAACTTTAGAACAAAACTATTTTTCAATAAAATATTGTATGTGAAAGACAAATCAAGTATGATACTATAAGTTCAGGCAACAACTTAGACAAAACATAACTCAGTGTATTAACAATGTACGCACCAATCCGCACTACACCCTTCGGCAACATCATGTAAAACACCAAAAATAAGAGCCAATTGCAGATACAGTCCCTTGCCTGGTGCCCTCACTACTACATCGACTACACGACTTTGATTATGAGGTGTCGAAGCCCTTGGTTGTGAGCTAAAAATTGGCGTTGTCTATGAGCGAGAAATCTAGATAGATGCAAATGAATAAATAAAAATATTCGGTTCGAGTGTGAGTCGAACCCAAGTCCACTGCAAGGCAAGTAGTTGTTTTACCACAGAGTGATGCCAATACTTCAACCTATTTCTTTTAAAAAAGCCTATGCGAATGTCATGTTTGCGAGGATTCTCCTTAACGGACGTATTGCGTAGCAGAAGTGTAGAATCGCAGCAGGCGCAAATGATGCTGATTGCGTTCAGAATTGATGGTTTAAAGGCCAACCCATTAAAGGCGCTCAGGAATAATTAGTCATCATCAGCAGTAGCTAACAGCATCAACAAACTTCGCAGCTGCGCGTGTTGCCTTGAGGGCTAGTGGGCATTTAGCCAATTCGCAAAGGCGACTTCACAACTATAGCGCGGTGGGCACTTCGCAACAGTCCTTGCTCTAGGCATTCTGGGGTAGCTTGAAACGGCCAGTGTTACTTATCCACACTGACGTTCCTTTCCTTGGGGCACCGAAAAGCGAAGGTGCCCGCCGAAAAGCAAAAGCCTGGCTAGCGATTGAAGCGGGCGATGGGAACGGTACCAGATTACACGATCGCCTTCTACTCTTGAAGGGGGAGCTCAAGCGTCCTTCAAATTTTTAGTTGTGTTTTAAGGGAACATGTTCCTTTATTCTATACAGTCGTATTTTTCGCATTTCCTTCAGACATGTTCTTTTCTCGCCTTTTTAGTTGAATCCCGTCTATAAGGTACATTTTATACCACTCGTCTCCTGCGTACGGCTGAATAGCCTTCGTGCCCATCTATTGTATGAACAAAAAGAAGCCTTTGTCAGGCGACAAGGTCTTTAGCTTCTCCAAAAAAAAATTTCAAATTCATTATTTCATTCATAGTTCAATAATAGAACAAAAACGTGCGAACACGTTGTCGAAGCGTCGCAACGGCAGCCGGACAGCGCCCGCAGGCAGCGGAGTTTTCGTTTCAGAGCGAGAATACATTTACTATTAACGGCCATCATTTGTAGACCATTTAAAGTGTACGTTGCGTGATTAGCTCCCCGTAAGCGCCACCTCTACTAGGCAAAACATGCTGTGTTAGAGCGTGCACGTTTGCCATATCACACATTACTTTCATTAAATGCGAAGCATTTCTTAGCGAACCTTAAGCACTTTCAATGTTTCTATCTATCTATCTATCTATCTATCTATCTATCTATCTATCTATCTATCTATCTATCTATCTATCTATCTATCTATCTATCTATCTATCTATCTATCTATCTATCTAGCCGCCTACGTTTGGGTGCTCTCATGATCGCCTCCTTAACATCGTGTAGACCAAAATTTGCATGGGAGGGTGAGATGATTCGACGAAAATGACTGTCTGGTCATGGCATGAATAAAGTGAAAATCCTGACGCGTACGTCGTCAAACCCTTTCGTCCAGACACGTGTGGCACATACCCGTTTACCACGGGCCGCGGTGTACGGCTATACGCCACAGGTGATTGACAGTTTATATCTACCCAGGAACGGCGGGAACACACATTGCAAATTGAATTCGAGAGGGTTAAGGAAAACCGACATCGGCAGCGTTGACTTGACGAACGCAGTTATAAAAAATTAGGATCCCTGCAGGAATCGAACCCAATCATTTTGCGTAATAGTCAGGTATTCTACGACAGAGCCACGCCAGGTTTAGAAAGTGCTTTGGAGAAACACCCTATGCTGGCGTAATGTCAATGCAACTGGGATTGTGGTTGAGGTGCTGGCTGTCTAATTTTATAACAAAGCAATAAGCTCTACATATCTACTCCTACGATACAGGCGTCATGTCAGGTTAACCTCTGTGGTTCCAGTGGTGGCTCCGCTTTTATAGCCGTCTAATAAACACTACATTTGTATTCCTATGATTCAGCATTCTAAATTTACGTGTCGCTCGACCTCGCATGAATACGCTAACATAAGCTGCCTATGAATTCACATCATCGCACCGTAAAGTGCACTTCGTTTCGATAATGCTGACGTACATGCTCTAACGTGCGGGCTGACGTTAGATCAAAAAATAAGTTACCCTTTAAACGCCGGTGTTCTCGACGTGCCGGGACGATGCGCACACAACTACTGCACTCACAAAAACACGTCGATCCACATGGTAACGCTTGGCTCAAAGCCCAAAATGCAGCATAGAACTACTCGCTGACTGCTTCTCATGATACCAATTCCCACAAGGCGGGGGATCTGCCGAATTTTTTATTGATATATTTATGTTATCTATTTAGCATACCCTGAAGGCATAAACGTACTTTCAAGAAGAGGGGGGGTTGGCAAAAGTAAGCACATGTATTAAAAATTTGGTTACAGATACAAAATAATAAGCACAGGATACTACAATAACACATTTTACAAATTTCAGTAATAATGGCAAAGGCATAACTGAATAGCAAAAGCAATGAAAATAGGTCATTGCCCCCACAGTGTTTGAAAACTAGCTCGTTGAACACAGTGCTAAAATGGATATACAATACAAACATATACACAAAAAAAGGAAAAAAATCGTAGAACGAAAACATCATAACAGAAACATACCTGAGATTACTTATGAGGCTTGCTTTATAAATAAAAAAGAAAAAAAGGATAAGAAAAGATAAGTGAAAGCACAACTTAAATGGAATGCAATAAACAGGGTGTTGCACAAGAAACTGTGAGTCAAGCTAATTTGAAATAAAACAGAAGCGCGAATTTGAAGTTACATGTTGTGCTTGTCATTGATGCGGGTAGAGTATTCCTGTCCTTTGGTCGTTTGGAGGAGAAATAAACACTGACGGTGTTGCTGTGTGAAATATTTGCTTTTTTGGCGATGGTTAAGACGACATGAAATGTATGGTGGCGGCTGAATAAATATAGAACGTAAGCATGAGTTGTGGTAGTATATTTTATGGAAAAGACAGAGGCTAGATATTTTTTTTTGTGGTGTGATAGTGGCGCAAGGTATGGGATAGCTTTCATGGAACACTCGCAGTTCTTTGGTAGTTCTTTAAAATGAAACGGACTGAGTGATTTTTATTATTTTCTAGTAAATGTTTGTTACTACGCTCTTATGTTACTCATCGGCCAAAAACAGCATTTGTTTTGGGACAAAACATATGCGGTATGACGACCTTCTGAAGAAAACGTGAGTATGGCGTCTGCATGAGGAGAAGGCCCTTGAGAAAGTGCTAACTTCGCGCTCCGCTTGTGAAGTCTCCTTGCCGCGCAAAACTGCGAGGTTTCGCTGAGCTGTTCACGTCAGTGTGCGCTTTCCGCTGCATGTGTTTTGCCACTCATCGCGAGAGTTGGTTTAGGACTGCTGGAAACACGTTCCTGGTCCTCGTAGCTTCTGCACAAGGAAACGCAGTCTTAAAGAAAAGCCGTGCCACAAAGACAGCTTTACCGTGTAATGATATTACATGGTGGTGCAGTGCAGTAAAGCAGCTGTGCCATTCTCATATGCATGGCTCTAAAGCAACCTAGCAAAATTCTCAAACGAAAGGATGTAGATGCTGTGGGTATGCACCTATTTTATAAGGACCTAAAGCGGTTGTGTATGATGCGACCTAAACTTTTTTACAGCGAAAGCTGTTATGAGATCATTTCACCGGCCGTTTTTGTGGCGTAGTTGTCCGCCGCCGCCGCCGCCGCCCGTAACCAGTATCGCTCGAAATAAGAAAAAAAAAACTAAATAAGAAAAAAACTCCAGGATGGAACGAGGTTCGAACCTGGGCCCTCTGCGTGGGAGCCCAGTATTCAACCTCTGAGCCATGCCGGTGCTTGAAACTGCTTTGCAAAAAGGTCCTATACAGGCTTCATGTCGGGAAGGAACCACATTAGCATATGCAATATAGCGTAGTAGAAGAGTAAAATAAGCACCAAGCGTCGCACAACGCGAATTCTGTAACCAGGCGTCACACAATGCGAATTGCGCGACGAGTACGTTGTGAAATGCTTCCAACCCATTACAAAGGGATCTGCCATAATTCTTCGTCGTCATCAGGCACAGCATCAACAAAGTGCGCATAATGCCTTACATGCGTTTAGCAGGTACCACGGCTCTCCATAAAATGACGAGAAATGGCACAGTGCCTGCTGCCCTACTTCTCAACAATTACAATTATTCAGAGCGTAGTGGGTTCCTCGCAAGTGCACTTGTATTGGTTGCCAAGGAAGCCCATAAGCGCATGATCCATTTCCTCGGGGTCTGAGTTAGTAAACGCTACCCCGATCCACAACCGGCACAGCATTGTAGCGTCACGCCGAGAAATCTTGGATGGCAGTTGTAGCTGGAGTAATGATTCAAGGTTCTTAGGGCGAGAATTAGAGTTAAGCTGAGAATTCCAGTGCGCAAGCGTGGCATTATGCGCGATGCGACGAAGTTCTCTAGCTGCATCTACTCTTCACAAGGGTATGAACAGTGTGGGCGCTCCATCGTGGGCACATCGGGCAGCGTCGTCAGCGAGGTGGTTACCACTGATGCCACAGTGACCCGGCAGATTCATCCATGTGCGAAAGCTGCAATTGTACAGAGACTATTGAACATCTCTTGTGCCACTGTGCCCAATTTGATGAAGATCGCCGGATTCTCCAGTGTGCCCTGAATAGACTGGATGACCGGCCCTTTAATGAAGCAAAGATCTTAGGAGCCTGGTCGCGTAGCATATCAGCCCAGAAAGCCAAACGAGCCCTCCTGCGGTACTTGAAAAGAACCCTATTGAGCGACCGCCTGTGAAACTCGGCACTGTGTGTGTGATGTGACATGTGTCTATCCTCCTCCTCTCTCTCTCTTTTATTCCTCTTTCCCCCCTCCCAATGTGTAGGGTAGCAAACTGGACGCATAGTCTAGTTAACCTCCCTGCCTTTCCTACATTCCTTCTCTCTCTCTCCTCGGGGTCTCAGAAAAGTTCTTCGCCCCCCCCCCCGTCTCTCTCCCACGTCAACCTATGCTATACAGCATGACGGGAGAGGGAAATAGCGAGCAGGCGTCACCCAATGCAAATTACATTACTGGTGGGCCGTTTAAAGCTTCCAACCCATTACAAAGGGATGAGCCATAATTCTTCATCGTCATCAGTCGTCGCGTCAACAAAGTGCACATAATGCCCTACAGACGTGTAGCTTGTGCTTCGCTTCTCCGCAGAATGACGAATAATGGCTTAGTAGGTGCTTCCCAACTTCACAAAAATTGTGATTTATGGCGTAGTGGGTACCTTTCTAGTGTACTTGTATTGTAGCCCCAAGTGAGCTTACAACGCCGCTCTTCCAGCTTTCGCAGACTGTGCTGCGGTTTCAGCGCAGGCCTGGCGTTTTTTTCGAAGTTGCATAGTGCTTACTTTTGCATGTTGCAATAGCAAAATTTTAGTTCCCTATTATCAAAGGCCTGATATTATTAAGAACACGTCAGGATTTATGATCCTATATGATATCAGGAAATTAGCAAAGCATAAAAAAATGACAATTTGTTTTCACGTGTTGTTCCAGGGAGCTAGTTAATCCACTTTATTAATGTCAAAACTGCACTACAGTTAACGGCAAGAAATACTGTCATCTATGCTTTCCTTGTCCCAATTGCAGTCGGATTCACTTGCTGTGTCTAACAGCGAAATGGACCTCTCGTAATAATTCCCCTTCTTTCGTTCATCTATAGCAAGGGCTTCACGCCGGCAGAGTTAACGTCTTAGGCGATCGCTTCTACGACAACTGTCCACGCGGGCAAATATCACGTGACACGTGACGCCCGCTGGCAAAAAGAGTGTTCCACACTCGTAACCTTGGCTACGAGAAGCACTGACTAACGCTCCCAGCAATTACTGGTACAGAAAGACCCTACGAAGTGGACGGGGATGCGCCTTGAGTCGTAGCTGTATTGTTGGAGCATCCCACACGTAATTCTAAGGTTGTGCGTTTGGATCCCACCGCCCACGGAATGGAATGATTTTTCAACCGCTTTAATTCATTTGAACTTATGTCGTAATTACTACACTACAGTCAAAGAAAACACTTGATTTCTTCTATGTATTCCTTGCCCTAATTGTGAGTTGAATGCATTTGTTTGTGTCTAACAAAGGAACGAGCCCCTCGAAAAAATTCCCCTTCTTTCAGCCAAAGTAGTAGGTCATCCATTACAACGACAAGACAGGATTACTCTTCCAGCACGTTGTGCACAGCTGCTCGAAATCATTGAACTTTACGCGAGCGTCTGCGCCACGAGGCGTTTGAAATGTGGCGACAACACGGATTCGAGCTAACGTGGGGTTTAGACCCCTTTCCGTGCGTGGATCCTGCCTTGTTTGGGGAAAAAGGGATCCTGGGAGCTGAGCCCTTGCCGAGTGATTGCACCTTCAAGGCACCCCGGCAGAAGCAACACACTCCTCTGGACCCGGCTTCACGTACACTCTAAGAAAAAAGAGAGTCAAAAGAGGGTCATGGAACCGTGACTCTATTCGGGTGTCCATCTGACCCCTTTTGGAAGGTACAGGCAGAGAAAAAGAGTTCGCATTTGGGAAGGAGTCACTGGACCCTCCTGAAGCGCGTTTCGATTGGCTTCGGTATTCGCAATGCCCACGAACTATAGGTGGCGCGCCGTGCTTTTCAAGATGGCGCCAGGAGGAGGGTCAACCCGTTTGTTAGCATAGGAACAGATAGGACGTGCGGACGTACGGCCCGTGCCACTTTCACCGGATGAAGTCATGAGCTGTGCTGAATTGAATATGAGACTAAACTACTTTCCCAAACCATGGAAAGTGCTAAGTACTCGCTACCTAATTATTTGCTGTGGTGTGAAATGTTATATTTCAGCTCCGTTACCGTGCATAACGATGCTTTGCGAAATCCTGTGCGTGCTACATAAAACTGCATGAACTAAAATTGACGTATAAGCAGAACGGCACTCCGAGGTACTACGTCCCGAGCCAACGTTTAGATACGTTGTACCGAGCCTGCCTTACGGATTTGCCGCAGTAGTAGGCCGCGAGCGAGTAGGGGACCGCACGTTTAACGTGGTGATGGTTTGCAAACATAATACGCCGTCGTCATTACTTGTGCAGTCGGGAACGCGTAGTTACGTCTTCAACGGAACACAAGCATTTAACTTCCGATTCAGTAGCGCTTGTGCCACAGCCATGCTGAGACTCTAGCCGTGTGCTATTCACTTCACTCGCATGTTGCAGGCTCGATCAGCACGATTGAAACACGAATATCGAAAAGAATGCACACGTATCCTTTTCGCAACGTCGAAGAAGTTAACCGAGAGGCGTGGATTGTGGCTGTGACTGCACGTTCCAACGCTCTAACCCTTTCGCTTCTCTGGTCGAGGTCGAGCGTGTTGCCGGCATGCGGCGCTCCATAATATCCACAATAATTGATACATGCAATGCATAAGAGGAACTATGCTTTTATTTTTATCTCGCTCAAGGATATTATACATTAAATACAATCAAAGTGACTTACGAGCGTGAAAGAACAATAACGCACGAGGGGACGTGAAGTGCAACTCGCTCCTCGTGAGTTAGCAGCTGATCGTTCACCGTCCTGTCACTCTCGGAGCCTTTACAGTCTTCTACGTCCAGTGAAAAATCCTCGTCGTCAAGGTGGTTTCTTTCAACATCACTGCTGAAAGCAATCTGAAGAATTTCCTCCACCGAACAACTTCGACCACTCCGCGTCACCACGTTTACAATTACAGAGACGTCTGGGCGCGGAGAACATTTCGCCAATTTCGCTCTCAGATCGGTCAACGAGCAAATCGCTTGCAGTGTGCTGCCACCTATCAACAAACGTACAAAAACAAGCGGCGCAGCGCTGGCTATGAAACCAACACGATGGCGGCGAAGGACGGCGTGGAAAGCGTTCGCTCCACGAAAGGCGTGGAGCAGACGCGTCCTCGAATGACTGAAACGTCGCTCGCACGATTAGTAACAGCGCTTTGCTGACAAAGGATAGAGGCATATTTTAATGTATCGACAACTTGAGATCGCTCAGTTTTACAAGAGCACATCGCGAGCCGGCGCGACCTCCCGCGTACAGTGTTATGGGATTCATGCACTACAAGAAACACTGACCAATGCTTTATACAAGTAAAACAGGGTGAGTTTCAACTGAATATGTCAGACGATAACATTTAACTAACCTACGTGGCTACAGAAAGCCTCGCGAAGCTGATAGTATGCGTACGCTGTGGGCTAGCATTGAAAGCGCGAGTCGCCACGTATTTTCACGAAAACTTCGCGCCTTGCAAGAACGAATCAGATTTCTCGTGTCACGGAGGGCCCGGTTTGTTCACTGATGTAGGGAACATGCCAAGTCGTAGTGTTCCTCCCTTGCCAACGCGTTAACACTGAGGTTAGCACAGCCGAACAAGGGAGCGACTGCGTCGTGCTGCCATTTTGTCTACTAACCCTCCTCGAGAGGACGCTCCTGAATTCCGCTTGGCGGCGCGACAGTCTATGGGCATTGCGAATACGGGAGAGCCGCCGTATACGCCCTACATATCGCACGCTCGCCCTTTGGCGCCGTTGTGGCGCCTTGCTCGGCGACGCAGACGTGGTTGGCGCCGGGGTGGCGCGCCGCTCTCCTCTCTCAGTCGCAGTCTCCTGGTCTATTGGAATGCGATGCGTGGTTGCGTTTGCGTTGGTTGCGCGGAGCGCTGGTTGCGCGTCTTCGGTGGTGTTGACGCCGGCTCCGTGCACAAAGTGACGCTTGGAGGGCGGAATATTCGAGGAGCTGCGGACGACAACGGGCGCCAATTAACGGTGAGTGTACTGCTTTCGTAGGTACTAATTATACAGCTTTAGCTGGGCGTCTGCAGCAGCTCTGCGGAACCTGCCAGCCATTTCCAACAGTAGCCTGTATCCGCGGGTCTGTTGCGGATGCCCAACTAAAGCTGTCAGTTAACGAGTTGCCACCGTTATGCGCGTTGCTGTACAAGCTCCCATAAAGTGAGCGATGCAAACAATAATCGAGGGTCATTTCTTGCTGATCGCACGTCGTGTCTGCACTACTGAAGGTGCAAGATGTCGTTTTGAGATGCACTTTAGTCTACTTCATAATAACATTTCCATCGACCTTGAGTGTGCAGCGTGCTTCCACGCGTGGGACGTGAAAAAAAAACGCCTGTGTACAGAACGCACAGACGCACTACATGTAATGGTTTTTGTTGGCTTAAAGACGGTAGTTTGAGGTGCAGATATAGTACTGTGGCTTCCAGAACGTACGCGGTAGTCATTCAAGTTGGCCACGCCTCGCCGGTAAAGTGAAAAAGCTCTAGACTTTCGACGGCGCGCGTTGTTGCGGCCGCCGGCGTGCACTCTTTTCCCTCGTTTCTGTTTGATGTTTTCGTGGTTTGCATACACTGCGATGACGCTGGGCGCTATAACAGAATCGAGTGAGTGTACGTGATTGTCGGAGTTATGTGCGCTAATTCTAGAATATTACATGTCTGATCTCGACGTAGACGGCGTACGCACGCCCTGGGTGTCGTTCGGGCCCTAGTACTCGCATCTGTTTATCTGAGCATTTAAGGATGGGTTACGTTTGTAAAACATGCGGTCAATAACCGCTCGCGGCATGCCCCTGGCTGCCGGAGGATGTGCTTTGTTGTTTTGTTGTTAGCCTTTATTATGTCTGTGTGAACCACTTATTGTGTAGGTTTTGCAAACCTTTACTGCAATTTCATTTTCTCATCATAGTATCACGTTCTGCTTTTCAGATGCCGTTTTTCATGGTGCTCACGCTGGACAGGAGCGACAACCTAGCAAGCCACAAGTCTGATGCCTCAAGCCGTCACCACTTTTTGATTTATTCTTATTCACAAGGAATAAATATGGAAACATGATGGCGGTTTCTGCTGTTCATTTAGCGCCATATGACTCACAGTCACACATTTTAGTTGGCTATACTCATAAAAGCATGTAAATGAGGAATACCCAAACTTCTTAATTGGAAATCACAGACCATCTTTTCGCGCTTTCTATATAACTTTGCTGGAAAATATGTGTTTTGACGAGTTTTATTAAAATAATGCTAAAACTGAACTGTTCTTTTTTTACAGCCGCTGGGCAGAACGGCAAGTATTATTGGACTTGCTTAAAATGAATACTCCACTATTACTCCACCAATACTCCACGCGACTACTATTGAATAATAGTAGTCGCGCAAAAGTAGAGCAAGGGTCAAAGGAGCAGCTTAAAATACTTGTGGAGTCCCTTGACGCTTCGGTGTGGCTCACTTGACCCCCGTAGGAGTGTTACCGGCAAGAGTCGTCTGACTCCCTATAAGTGGTAACGTGATCCTTCGGATGAGAGTCTTTCCACTCTTCCTAGAGGGTCGGGAGACTCCTAGAGCGAGCCGACCCTGACCCACCAAGAGAGTCACCGTGACTATTTAAAGAGAGTCCTATACGTGGCAAGTCAGAACTCTCCGAAAAGAGTCACGCATACTCTTTTTTTTCTTAGAGTGTAGATGGCACGCCTGGGCTGAGCCTCCCAGGGAAAATCGGCAGCAGCCTTTCTTCCTCTCCACACATCTTCGTCTTTCTCTCACTTTTACCCTGTCCTCTCCTCTCTTTAACTTACTTCTAGTTTCCCTGGTTTCAACGATTAACCTCGAGTGGCTATTCAACCTAGGGTAAACCAATTGGGTTATAGTAACGGCTGGCGCTGTGCAGACTTGTTTACACGTTCTGCGACGTCCCCTTGTTAGGCTCCGTATAGGGTCGCAGACGGCGTTGCCGAACAAATCACTTTTTTTTTCATGGGATCCTCGAAAACTTTTATTGCGCCGATGTAACAAAGGACGGTACCGCCGAAACCACAAGGGTAATGTTAATTTTGTCGCAAAATATTACTATATCATTCCTTCGCGCCCCGCCACGGTGGTCTAGTGGTTATGGCACTCGACTGCTGACCCGAAGGTCACAGGATTAAATCCCGGCCGCGGCGGCTGCATTTCCGATGGAGGCGAAAATATTTGAGGCTCGTGTACTTAGACTTATGTGCACGTTAAGGATCACCAGGTGGTTGAAATTTCTGGAGCCATCCACTACGGCGTCTCTCACAATCATATCTTGGTTTTGGGACGTTAAACCCCAGATATTATTGTTATAGCACTGGGGACCCAAGACTCTGGGTCCCCAAGCTACGTTGGGAAGGTTGCCAGAACTCAAGAGTAGCCTACCCAATGTAATTCTAAAACACTTTAATTAACAATTTCAAAACTCTCTATAGCGTCCGGAAGAGCAGCAGAGTTCGCGTTGAGTCAAACCCAGGCGCGTTGGGTGAAACACACGGTGCGCCAGACGTAGGAAAATTAAAATCGAGACGCGGGCCATACTGCGTCGTGACGTAGGCTGGTGCCCCGCTGGCGACGCAAGAGGCCTTGGGGACTCGCGCTTGTTTTCAATTTTTGGGTCTCGACTCAACGCAAACGCTAGAACCCAAGTGTGGCTTGGGTTCTGTGCATCGTAACCACTCGACTATCAAAGCAAGCTAGCAGAACGTAACATAGCCATGTATAGCAAGTATACCGAGGGGGTGGCAAACGGAAGTCAGGGTGAGGAGGAGAGATGTGACGGTGGGGAGGAGGAAAAGGAGGAGTAAAGCATAGCAGAAAGAGAAAGGGAGAACCAGGGAGAAGGAAAGAGCAAGCAAGAAATAGAGAGAGAGAGAGGAAATAAAGAGATAGAAGGAAAGAAGAAGCGAGACATAGAATATATAGAGCGAGAAAGAAAGAAATAGAATTAAGCAGAGAGAAAAAAGAGAAAAAAAAAGAAGATGGAACGTGAAAAATAATGAGAAACAAGGAAGGCCGCCCAGCTCCGCATTTCGTTCATGCTTGACGCCACCATTGCGCAGTCGACCTAATTTTTTCGCTTTTACGCCAACTCTATATTTCTCATAAACTAAAACTTTTGATTGAACTGTCACACGTGACAGCTGGGGCTGCGCTACGCTTGCCTTGTGCTGCCTCAGCAGGAGATTGGAATTGCACGAACTTCCAAAAATGTTATTTTAACCTGTCAAATTTGCCTTGTATACACATGTATAAATATCTGTGTTGGTGTGTGTTTGTGATCAACGAACATCAAAGCGGTCGACTACAGGTTCCCGTTGCCCACAACGATGGAGAAGCACGTACTGTTTGGTTTTCTTGCCCTTTGTCTCGCACGCACCGCCGTTTGCAAGCTAGGAGCACCAGGAGGCCCTATGAAATTACCTCGAGACTCGCCAGACGGCTTCAAGGTAGCCATTTTATGCGGAGATCTACGCCATTGTCATGCTGAATGTTCGAATTGGTGCTTAAGTCCGAAACTGCAAATTATCAGAAGAAAGACACGGGTCCCTTTTGCTAACGCTAAGTTTACAGCCGAATACCTACACTCTGCAATGCACTCCTAATACACCTGAGTTACTCTTGGTTCACGTTACTGTGCGTTCATGCCCTCGCCATTTAAATTAATAAGCACTGACTGACACTGGAGTCACTCTATTCACTCTTGGTTCTCCATCACTTGAGTCATTCTTGACTTATACTTACCTCACTTGATTTGCTTATAGTATCTTCCTTCCCTCGCGATTCGCTTCAATCTACGTTAATTCATTATTAGTTCCATTTGAGGTCAATATATTTTCTGTACTCCTCATAATTTCCCTTGATTGTGTACGTTTAACGCCTTACAATTTCGGTTCTTGAAAAGCTTTGGTAATCGAAAAAAAGGAGGGCAACATTTCCTCTTTGCAGAGCTGATTTGTTACCTTCTTCCTTCCTTTCACTGCGAGCCATAATGTGTGATGCTCGCGTAGTGCTGCCTACGGCGCTACGCGAACATCACACATTATGACTCTCAGTGAAATCGACGAACCTATGACGCATAGCTACATTACAAAACATGTACACAGACCATAGACAACCTGACACCCCAGATTTCTCTGCCATCGCAACTTTGACGAGGATGGTCCTAGAATTAAATTCATTTGAATTTAACCAAGAGTATTTTCGACAAATTACCGCGACCGCTATGGGCACCAAAATGGCACCCAATTATGCCAACATATTTATGGGAAAGCTAGAATCCGAATTTCTTGCACAAAGTTCCTTGAAACCACTGTTATACAGAAGATACATAGACGACATCTTTCTTATTTGGACCCACAGCGAGGATGAACTTCTCAACTTTATCGACACTTACAACGCTGTACATCCAAACATACACTTCACACACACCTACTCGCCAGCAACCGTAATTTTTCTTGACGTTACCGTAACGATAGAACAAGACAAACTTTCCGTAACCCTATACCGCAAACCAACGGATCGACAACAATACCTCCATTACCAGAGCGATCACCCGCGCCACAGTAAAAAAAGTATTCCATACAGCCAGGCTCATCGGTTTAAGCGAATCTGCTCAAAAGACGCTGATTTTGACCCGAACTCACAGAGGCTAAAACTTATGCTCGATAAACAAAAATACCCCCCACATGTAATTGATGACGCCGTTCAAAAAGCTAGAAAACTGAAGCGTGATGACTTACTTATGAAGCGGCCACCGCAACAAGACCCGCAATGGACAAACCTCTGCTTAACTTACAGCACGAACTTTCCCAATGTAAACAAAATCCTTAAACGACATTACAACATTCTGGAACAAAGTGAACGTCTGAAACGCGCATTTCCATCCGCCCCTGGCGTCGTTTACCGACGACCACGCAACCTCAAAGACACACTTGTGCACTCTCAGATCAATACATCACCCCCTAATAATTCATGCCGACCTTGTTTGAAGTCACGATGTCTTGTATGTAAAGCGATGCGAGAAACAGACAAGGCAACCAGCACACACTCCAAGTTTTCGATTAACATACGAGGAAACCTAACATGCGATTCATCTAATGTGGTATACCTACTCGAATGCAACGTGTGCAGTATGCAGTACATCGGACAAACAGAAACACCATTTAGGATTCGTTTCAATAATCACAGAGCCCATGCGAAATCAGCCCCAAGTCTACCTCTATCAAAACATCTCAACCTTCCCGACCATGCATTCGACAAACTATCAGTAACACTCTTAGAAACGGGATTTAAATCAAAGCGAGAACGTGAACAACGAGAGTCATACCTCATCCACCGATTTAACACCCTCGAAAGAGGAATAAATGAGAATCCGGGTACACTTGCAGCAATTAAAGCATTAGAAAACAATAACGGCAATAATGACAATAATAACTGAAGAGTTCACGGCACTGCAGCTGCGACGGTCGCTGGACAACTGAAAATACTTCCAAGTGTAACTACTCTTTCTAAGTACAGCTGTGATCTGTTTCTGTTTCTATCTTACTAATCAATCAATTGTGCCAAGCATGACATGTCCGACAGCACCCTTGTGCACAATTAGGAGCCCCCGACTGCGGAATCCAGGAGCGGGCCAAAATTGACATTGCGCCCGCTTGCTAGCCTTTGCGGCAATACGCGGTGGCCCCACTTTCGGGGACGAGACGTCAACGTGGCACTGAGTAGTTAAAGGCTTAACTTCTTTAAAAAAGCTCCTTTTTTACCCACACCGCACCGCCGGAGCCACGAGGCGCTGCCTGGTCGGGAACAATGCGTTAATGGAGGGAAGGATATGCAGGCCGCGGACATCTTAAAAGTGATCGTCGAAGGGATGGGGGGGGGGGGTCTACGTCATGTTCTCACTGGTTTTTATTATTATTATTATTATTTTGCGTATCCTCTCTCCTTTAAGATTGTATAAAGCTGAGCACCAACAAACTGTACCCTCATTCCTGATGAAGGCCAGACTCTGGCTGAAACGTCGAAATAAACAACGTTGTGACTTCTCACGGAGGATCTACTTGACTACTTGCAACGCTACGGCCACTCCACCACCATGCCTGCCTATATATATATATATATATATATATATATATATATATATATATATATATATATATATATATATATATATATATATATAAAGAGGACGACCTGCAAGAACGCGCTCGAGAGCTCAACCCATTACTCAGTTTCTTTCCTACAATTACCCCGGGTACGAAAAGGGAGCCGCCCGCCGACCCAACAGCTTGTCACTATGACCTGGTCATAGTAGGCCTTGGGGCGCTCGACGTTGACGATGTCGCACCCTCGATGCGCGTGTCCGAAGATGGTTCGATGGGTTCAATCAGGTAGTTGATCGGAGATGTGCGCTCGACGAGATTGTAGGGGCCTTCGTATTTCGGCAGTAGTTTTGAAGAGAGACCAGGTGCAGTGGTAGGGACCCAGAGACATACGAGCCATCCAGGCAGGAACGTTAGCTCAGAAGTGGTGGTGCCGCCATGAATGCTCCTCTGCCGCTCTGGTTCATGCGTTGTACAGGTCTTGACAAGCTCGCGACATTCTTCAGCAAGCCTGGCTGTGTCAGAAATAGGCGCAAAATCAGGTGGATCCTGTTTGTATAAAAGTATCGTGTCGATGGTGTGCGACGGGTGCCTTCCGTACAATAAAACATAGCGTGAAAAACCAGCAGTGCTCTAAGGGGCGGTATTACCGGTGTAGGTGACGAAGGGCAGAATTGCATCCCAATCTGTGATCGGCGGAGACGTACATGGAGAACATGTCGCCGAGCGTGCCGTCAAAGCGTTTGGTTAAGCCATTCGTCTGCGGGTGGTAGGCGCGGTGAACAGTATGGCACTCTTTGAGGATGGCTTCGACGACTTCCGACAAAAGACGCGACCTCGACCGCTGAGAAGCTCCTAGGGTAGACTGTGACGCAGCATGAATCTGTGTAGCAGGAAGGAGGCAACATCGCGTGCTGTAGCCGCTGGGAGGACGGCGGTTTGGGTGTATCGCGTTAGATGGTCAACAGCGACGATGGCCCAGCGGTTACCAGCCGACGTCAGAGGAAGTGGTCCATACACATCGATGCCCACGCGCCCAGACGGACGGCTAGGGCAAGGTAATGGCTGTAGACCGGCTGGCGACACGTGCGTTGATGGTTTTCGGTGTTGGCAATCGAGGCAGGAACGAACAAACTTCTGCACGCAACAGTACATCCCTCGCCAGAAGAATCGTTGCCGAATGCGGTAGTAAGTTTTGGATACCCCAGAGTGCGCGCATTGCGGACCAGAGTGGAAGGACTTGCATATTTTATAACGCAGACTGCGGGGTACCACAAGTAGCCACTGACGGCTGTCATTGCGTCGGTGCAGTAGGTCCTCACGAAATACCAAATGGTGGGCTAGACCATGTAACGCGCGAGTGGTTGGTGTTGACGACGGAATAGTGATTAAGGCTATCAGCGAGGCGATCCAGTTATCCATACTGCTGTATACATACTGCAGACTGCTGTAGGATGAATACTCTGGGAACTGGCTGTACGGAGGGGCATCCCAGAAAGTGGCGTCGTCATTTTTCGGAGTAAGCGGCTATGTTTTGCGTCCATAACGGATATGGCAGCTCCAGTGTCAACAAGGGCAGAAGCCTGAACACCATCCACAAACACGTCTATCACGTTCGATGGGCTTTGCTGAGGGCTTTCGCAGTTCGATAGAGTAACAGCCCTTGTATCGTGGACTGCGACGACGAGTTTTCCTGGTCGCGTGCGACCGGACGTGGCCGTATCGGCGACCGTGAGCGACGTCGTGGAGACGGAGAGCGCCGAGTAGATGGAGTTTGGCGAGACGTCGGTGAAAGAGGCGTAGGTGGGTGTTAATATGGTCGGTTCGACAGGCTGGTGGCGGGCGACGCGACTCTAGACGGCAGCACGCGATTGCAATAACGCACCGCGTGGCCGGCGTAACGACATGCCAAACATATGGGGCGGTTCTCAGGTGTGCGCCATCGGTTCGCTGGGGCATGACATGGTTGCAGGACATGATTGACGGGGCGGCAACTGATATGACTGCATGTTGGGCTACAGTCGTGGCCTCTGCATGACGTCGGTGTAGATTGCCGGCACATCCGCTTTGAAGGACTGAGGTCGAGCGGCGGCTTCGGCGTAACTGTGTGGAGCAGCCGTATGAATTTTCTGGGGGCGTTCTTGCGACAATTTGCGCGTAGCTCAGTGGTGCAGGAGCCGAATGGTGCTGGCGGTACTCGGGGATGACCTCCATGATTTTCTGCTCAATTGCTCGATGGAGGGGAAAAAGAAGTGTCGTCGACGACTGTTGAACGTACTGAGTGTGAACAAAGTCCAGCAGAAAAAACTGGCGTGCGATTTCCTCGCGCAAGAATGACTTCATCTGTGCGAACAACGCGGAGTGTTCGGATATGGTGGACAAGCCAGCGAGCTCGGCGTCGCGTGATGGAGAGCGACGGGTCATCGACCACTGCCAGCGCAGCTCCTCATAACATTGGCAAAGCGTTATGACCTCTGCCACTCTGCCGGGGGTTTTGGCGAGCAGCATGGCGAGGGCATCGTCGTCGTCATAATGTGCCTGATCTTGTCAGATTCGGACATGGTTGCGTCGGCTTTCCAACACAAGTCGACGACGTCTTCGATGTAGCTGGTGAATGATTCACCGGCCTGCTGAGCTCGTTCACGTAAGCGCTGTTCGGCCTGCAGCCTACGAACGGCAGGGCGTCCAAACACGTTTATAATGGCGGTCTTGAAGTCGGACGCGTCGTAACATCTGATGCGTGGTTGTGGTACAACAGGCCTGCCACACCCGCGACGTAGAAAAACAAATTGGTCAATTTTCCTGCCTCGTCCCATTTATTGGGGACACTCGTGCGCTCGTAAATCGCGAGCCAGTCTTCCACGTCAGTACCAGCTGCGCCAGTAAATACAGGGGGGTGGAGGGGCCGGATACGAGGGACACCAGGACATGAGGTCGGTGAAGGTGGAGGCATTTGCTGGGCGGCGTTTGAGGCATGATAGCTGGGAGTGTGCGGGATTGAAGCGCCAGGGGCATAGAATGAGGACCGAAGTTGTGACGTCACAGCACTCTCCACCAATTTGTTAAATAATTTATGTGACGGCACTCAGCGGCAACACGCAATGGTGACACTCAAGGCAGCAGCACGGATTGAGGGCGAGCGCGGCGTACTTTCAGGAGAAGCCAAAGAGGACGACCCACTAGAAGGCGCGCGAGAGCGCAACCCATTTACCCAATTCTCCGTGTCGTTGCTACAATATATATATATATATATATATATATATATATATATATATATATATATATATATATATATATATATAGGTCGGCACACACACCCATACTTACTCAAGTTCCAGAAATGTGTCCAAAATCTTCACAAATGGGGAAATGCGATATTTCTTCTTTGCCTTCACAGTTGCTTTTTCTGTAGCCGCATGTATATTACGATAGCTAAAGGCATCATTTGGGAGAGTAGTTCAGACATTTAAATCAATTACCTTTCAAATTAGTGGAGTTAGGCGGTTATGTCCAAGAGGAAAATTGAAGTACTTCATCTGAAGAGCCCGTTGCAGCTTTGAGATTTCGAAAATGCGGCCTCTAGGTATAATTGCGAAGTAATGAAATTCAACCAGATTCAGCGGCGAAACCGAAACCGGAAAGCGGAAAAGCACAGCTGCCATCTTCTTCTAAGACGTCCAGAATGAGTGTGCTTCCTAAACCTCCGCAATCGTTGTCTTCAAGAGTGACTTCATTACAGTGATCTGCCTGTTGCGCTCATCGGTGCTTCGGTTTGGGTTCCGCCGTTGAATTTGGTTGAATTTGATTACGTCCCGAAGATTAGTAGAGGCCGCATTTTCCCTATCTCAACGCTGCGATGGGTTCCTCGCATGAGCAGCTTCAAGTTTCACATTTGGCATAACCGCCCAGCTCCACTGCTTGCATCACTGGAATAGAACAGTACGGTCACGTAGCACCCAATGACAAATGTGACCAGTTCCACGTTGAGATAGCAGCAGGTGTAAGGGCCACCCCTGCCCGAAGCCTGCTAAGCACGACTTCCTACACCCTAGTAAGGTGAAGGGGGAGAGAGCAGACAAACGGTTGGGAAAAGAGCCCGTTTATCCCGCCGGAAGACATTTTTACGGAAACGGAGTAAGTTTACGGGTTGAGGTGGAAGGGGAATAGATGGAAGATCTGTATCAGGAGGGCAATGTACCCGCTGGACAACAGCAATACCTTCAGGGTTCGCAGCATGGCCTTGAATCCAGTTTGCCCTGGCGCAAGTAGCTGTTTAACGTTTCAAGTTATGTATCGCCTCGCAGGTTTTCATCGCTTTGTGAACTTTCTTGAGTTCCTGGAGAGCCACTAAAGAATAAGTGAATATGTCAAGTTGCTTAATTGTAGGCAGCTTAGAGGTGGCATCTCGCACTACGTCATGGATAGCTTGAAGATGCATTTCTAGACGACTGGCTTCCATACATAAATAACGCTCGTGACCACTGATGTAATTGTGCGTAGTACTCGCTCACGCTCATACTCATACACACTCCCACTCCAAGCAACTCACTCAAGTTCATGCCCACGTGTACACACCCTTAGGCACTCACTCACGTCCATACTCATATATACTCACTCCAAACTACTCACTCAAGTTGATACCCACGTGTACACACACCCTTACGCACTCACGTTCTTACTCATAGATACTCACACACCAAGCTACTCAAGTTCATACCCACGGGTACTCACACCCTTACGCCCTCACTCACGTTCATACTCATATGTACGCGCTCCAATCTGCTTATCATATTTATATTCACGTCTACTCCTCCTCACAAGCACACACTCGCGTTCGCACTCATGCGTACTTGCGCTTATTAGAAAGTTTGAGAATTGGGGACACAAGACACTGGGTCCCCAAGCTGCATTGGGGAGGCTGCTGTTGCGTTCGGAGGATCAGCAGAGCTTGAGAGGAGGGTCAAACGCAGGCTGCGTTGAGTCAAACGCACGGGGCGCCACACATGGCGAAATTAAAATTATGCGAGACGTGGCCCACGCTGCGTCTGCGTCGCCTCGCTCGCCACCCAAGGCGCCTTGGGGATGAACGCTAGTTTTCGTTTTTGGGTCTTGGCTCAACGCGAGCGCAAGAGCCCAAGAGTAGCCTGGGTTCTGCGCGTGCGCCCTGACGGCTCGTTAATTTATGGGGTCCCCAAGCTCCTTGGGGCTCCAGTTCTCAATATTGTGAGACGACGTCAGGTACGACGGAACGATTGTTGTATTTACAGCAAAGGCGCGCGAACCAAAAACCGAACACCGGCGATCCAACACAATGATGATGATCGCGATGATGTGTATGCACAAGTGAAGATGATGACCGACACAGTCAGCGCTCACACTATTTTCCCCCTTCACGAAAGCGGTCAGCAAGACGTCCATTTAGTAAGGGTACGAACGCCGGATATAAGGCTTCAGGCGAGACACATGGGTGATCTCGGTACCGCGACGGCGGCGCTCCGAAGCCGAACTAACAGGAGCGACGCGGTAATTCACCGCAGACGTTCGTTCAAGCACGGTGTATGGGCCCAGGTACCTGTGAATGAATTTTTCACAGAGCCCCGCTGTGCGAACAGGTGTCCAGAGGAGCACTTCGTCGCCTAGGTGGAAAGACACAACTCTACGTGTCTCATCACAGCGAACTTTCCTCTTGGCCTGAATGGCAGAGGTGTTGGCGCGGGCAATTTCACGGCAGCGGGCGACGCGGGCAGTGAACTCTTCTGGAAGGGACGCTGATGGGACAGAGGGCGCGGAGAAGAAGCTGGTGTCCAGAACAAAAGACGGTGCACGGCCATACACGAGGAAAAACGGGCTGTAGCTTGTAGTGCGCTGTATGGCCGTATTGTAGGCAAACGTGACGAAAGGCAGTATTGTGTCCCAGTTCTTGTGATCGGGCTGAACATACATAGAGATCATGTCGGACAAAGTTCGATGAAAACGCTCGATGAGACCATTTGTCTGCGGGTTATATGCCGAGGTGGTCTTATGGATGGTGTCAGAGGCCTGTAGGACTTCAGCGACGACATGAGAAAGAAACGTCTTGCCACGGTCACTAAGGAGAACTCGAGGGGCGCCGTGGCGTAAGATAATGGCACGCAGGACAAAGTCGGCGACTTCGGAGGCAGCACCAGAAGGAAGAGCTGCCGTCTCAGCGTAGCGAGTTAGGTGATCTACGGCAGTAACGATCCAGCAATGACCGGCGGGTGTAAGCGGAAGAGGTCCGTATAAATCTATGCCCACGAACTCGAAGGGAGCGGACGGGCACGTTAGAGGTTGTAAAGGGCCGGCGGGAAGAGATGTCGAACGTTTTCGGTGCTGGCACGACGAACAGCACTCGACGTACTTGGAAACACTAGTGGAAAGGCCAGGCCAGAAGCAGCGAGCCTTGATGCGATCATAGGTTTTGTGAAAACCTAAGTGGCCAGCCGTCGGGTCGTCGTGAAAGGCTTCTAAAACTTGGAGTCGAAGTGAGCGAGGGATGACTGGGACCCATCGGTTACCGAGAGGATGGTAAATGTACCGAAGGAGCGCTCCATCGTGAAGTTTGAAACGCGCGAGCTGTCGTCGTAAGCGGCTGTTGGGAGCACGGGATGAGCCAGTGAGCCGATCGATGATTGTACGGCAGTATGTGTCTGCACGTTGGAGCGCGGCGATGTCTGCGGACTGAAGCAAGTCAGCCGGCGCAGTGGACTTGATCGGACTAAGGCTGGTCATCGGCGTGGTCGCTTCGCTGAGAGGTGCCACACAGGAGGTAGGTGCGTCATGGTTATTTTGCGACAGCGGACAACGCGACAAAGCGTCGGCATCTTGGTGTTTCTTACCCGACCTGTATGTGACAATGTAGTCATACTCCTGGAGTCGGAGCACCCAACGGCCGAGGCGTCCTGACAAGTTCTTCAGAGAGGACAACCAACAGAGCGCATGATGGTCTGTCACGATCGTAAAACGGCGGCCGTACAAATAAGGGCGAAACTTTTGCACAGACCACACGATGGCCAGACATTCTTGTTCAGTGATGGTGTAATTCCGTTCAGCTGGAGAGAGAGTGCGACTCGCGTAACCCACTACTTGCTCTTGCGAAGTCTGGTCAAGCTGCAGCAGGACAGCGCCGATTCCATGCCCACGTGCGTCAGTGTGTAAGATAGTAGGTGCTATGGGATCGAAATGGCGAAGAACTGGCCCGGACGTGAGGCATCGCTTGAGGGTCTGGAAAGCAGCTTCACAGTCATCCGTCCAAACGAAGGATGCACTGGTGGTCAGAAGTTTGTGAAGAGGTGCTGCGATAGTGGCGAAATCACGGACAAACCGGCGGAAGTACGACGCTAAGCCGAGGAAGCTGCGAAGGTCCTTTTGTCAGGATCAGGTTCAATACCAAGCTTGCTGACGACGTGACCCAACACTTTGATGCTGCAGCTCGCAAACCGACACTTCTTGGTATTGAGCTGGAGACCGGCTTTGGCTAGACATGTTTGTACCTCGTCTAGACGTTCTAGGTGTTGTGAGAAGCTGGACGAAAAGATGACGATGTCGTCCAGGTAACAAAGACAGGTCTTCCATTTTAAGCCCCGCAGTACCGTGTCGATCATTCGCTCAAATGTGGCTGGGGCATTGCAGAGCCCAAAAGGCATCACATTAAATTCGAAGAGGCCATCAGGTGTAGCAAATGCGGTCTTCTCTTTATCAGACTCGTGCATCGGGATCTGCCAATAGCCAGATCGCAAGTCGAGGCTTGAAAAGTATTCAGCGCCCTGTAAAGTGTCAAGGGCATCGTCAATGCGAGGCATAGGATATACATCCTTCCGGGTAATTTTGTTTAGTGCCCTGTAATCAACGCAAAATCGTACGGACCCGTCCTTTTTCTTAACTAGGACAACAGGAGAAGACCAAGGGCTTGCTGAAGGTCTGATAACGTTGCGTGCGAGCATGTAATTGACTTGTTCCTCGATAACCTTGCGTTCTGAAGACGAGACACGGTAAGGGCGACGGCGAATGATACGAGACCCATCTGTGTCGATACGATGAGAGCCGCCGTAGTTTGACCCAAGCCATCCGAACAAACGTCAAAACAAGCTTGGTGTTTCGTTAAATGGCCAATAAGTCATAGGTTTGGGTTGGAGTCAGATCGGTACTCAAAGTGGCCTTGAGAGCATTAGATGAACCTCCCGTGGGCGTACACTTTGCGATTGACGAGGAAGGCGATACAGTGACGACACATACCGGTGCTGTGTCGGATAAGGCTGGCAACAGTGGACCCCTCAGACAGGAGTTGCGTCTCTGATGTCGTGTTGTAGGCGGTGAGACTGGCATGACCACGTGAAAACCGCACTAGACAACAGGCGAATGCGATTCCTCGAAAAATACATCGCTGATCAGGGACAACCACTGCGTCACCGTCTATAGTATCTCTTGATTTGATTGTGAGAATACGTTCTTGGGCTGGAGGCAGTACAAAATCCCCAGCTGCGACAAGGTGAGGCGACGAGAAATCGTAAGCACTAGAATGCTCGGTGTCCGTAATGTGAATAACGGGCGGGCCACACGAAATTGCAGCGGAAGCAGCTGACAGGAAGTCCCAGCCTAATATAATCTGGTGAGCACACAAAGAAAGTACAGCAAGCTGAATATGATGGCGAATTCCGTCGATCAGAACGCGAACAGTGCACTGTCCAATAGGGTAAATGGGATTGTCATTGGCGCCACATAACACCGGACCAACATACGGGGCTTGCACTTTTCGTACGCGACGGCATAATTTGCGATGAATGACCGAGATAGCGGCTCCAGTGTCTAAAGGGCGTCCACCAAAACACCTTCCACACATACAGTCAGTAAATTTGCAGGGCGCGCAGGAGGAATTATTGCGTTTAGACGACGAGCAGTTTCCCCTCCAAAAACTGCAGCTTCTAGTTTTCCGAGCGGCTGTCGAGAGGTGTCGGGGCAGAACGTAAGGGCGAAGAAGTACGGCGGAAGGGCGACGGTGAACGACGGCGGGGTGAGCGGGAAGGACGAGGGTCGCCGTGGGACAAAGGAGGAGAAGGCGAGCGTTGTGACGAGGGAACGTAGGGTCCCGGAACGTAGGAATCGGACCTCGGAGTAAAATCTCTCTCGTAGGAAGAATATCCTCGTCGTTCATCTTGCTGGCGCCGGCGGCAAAAGCGGGAGATATGGCCTCGTATACCACAGTAGAAACAGATGGGGCGTGCAGGGCGCCAAGGAGCGGAATGCTGTTGTGCTGGTGCCTTGGCTGCCATCGCGGCCAAGTGGTCGTATACGACGTCCGCAGGCGCAGGTGGAGTTGGTACCGGAGGCCGTGATAGGACTTCGGCATTTGAAGGCGCATGAAAAGCCGCAGGAGACGGGGCACGTGCGACGCTCGTCATTAACGCCAGTTCATCCTTGATGATGTCCCGCAGATTAGAAGGAGGAGAGCGGACGGATGAAGTAGCTGGGCTGCCAGGAACAATGCCGTGAAGTTCCTCTCTCATGATGGTGCGGATGAGGGCGCGCAGTTCATGTTCTCCGGCAAGGCGAGAGTCACAGGAGGCGTGTGGAAGGCGCATTGAGTGGAGTGCGTCCAGGCGTTGGCACGTAGTAATGATGTCCTGAACCGAAGTTGGGTTCTGGATGACAAGAGCATTGAAGGCGATAGAGTTGATGCCTTTCAGTACATGACGAATGCGATCGGCCTCGGGCATGTCACTTTGGGCACGGCGGCAGAGAGCCAGAACGTCTTCAATGTACGACGTGTACGATTCGTCGGGTCCCTGGATGCGCGAAGCGAGCTTCTGTTTCGCTGCCTCAGAGCGTCCTGCAGACGTGCCGAAGATCTGACGCAGCTGCACCGTGAATGCTGACCAATCGGGAAAGTCGCTGTCGTGGTTATGATACCACGTCTTCGCGACCTCCTTGAGGTAAAAGGGAACATAGCGCAGCTTGTGTGCCTCGTCCCAATAATTACAAGCACTGGTTCTGTCGTAGTTGTCCAGCCATTCTTCTACGTCCTCACCGCGAAGGCCGGAAAATACTGGAGGGTCTCGCTGGGATGTACTCACGGTGTACCGTGGTCCAGCAGGCTGAGCGGGCGCGGCAGGTAGGAGGTGCGTCGTTTTGTGCCATGGCTGTTGTTGGCAAGCACAGTCGTCGACCAGACCGGAGCTCCAGGGGTGACCGGTAGAGCAAGCGGACGTGGGAATCACAGCACGCTCCAGCACTTGTGAGACGACGTCAGGTACGACGGAACGATTGTTGTATTTACAGCAAAGGCGCGCGAACCAAAAACCGAACACCGGCGATCCAATACAATGATGATGATCGCGATGATGTGTATGCACAAGTGAAGATGATGACCGACACAGTCAGCGCTCACAATATCTCTATTAACGTAAAGTAACCATATTCCGCAAACTCCAAAGCGAGTCCAGGGGGAATGACAGAAGGAAGTACATACGTAGCTCAAACAGAAAATTCCAATTTTAACAGTTGAGCTGTTTTAGGCTTGGAGTAAGTGTGCGTAGTGCACGCAAAAACTCGGGCGTGTGTGCCCCACAGGAATTGGACAAGCCCCACTACCGAGTACACCAGGTGGAAGGGAAAGCGAAGACATTAGAAGCGAAAAAGCGTAGCCAAGAGTCATGGATAGCGGTGGGGAGGGAGGTTGGAGCCTGGGGTGGGAGAGAGTAGAGCCTAGTAAAACGAACAGTGCTGAGGCAACATGACTCGGGAAGGAGGAAGGAGGCGAGGGTTAAGCTCGAAGTGGGGAGGAGGAAAGAAAATAGGACGATAGGTGATGGGAAGTGGAAAGGAGGTGAAGAACAATAAATAAGATGCCATAAAATTTCGAGGCAGGATTCGAACCCGGGTACTCGCGGTCCGAAGGCAAGCGTCGTAACCACTCGTCTATCCACATGATTGCGTTGCTATGGGCGAGAGAATGAGAAAGAGATAGGGAGAAAGAAATAATGAAAGACAAAAACAAAGAAAAACATGAAGAGAGAAAGAGATAGAAAGGAAGAGAAAGAAAGCAGATCATAGCCATGTATTGTATACTATAGCAAACGGTTGTGGTGGCCGGGCTAGCTGACAGCGAGTGTAAGCTGGCTTTCAGGCAAAAGCGCCGTCCCGCCAACCGGAACCCCAGCCGCAAAACGGGGACATCCGGGGCAGCCGCAACCGGGATAGCCGCAAATCCGGGACAGCTGCAAAACTGGACAAAACCGTGAAAGTGTTTTACGTTGAGACCGACGAAGACGTCACTGATGTCGTTTCCGTCATGGAAATGGCGTCATTTGAATGAACAGGAACACATGCGAAAAAAAATTTGTAGAAAAAGTTCTGCTGTGTGGCACTGGAACCCACAGGTTCTTGGTCCACAACGACAGGTGCTCGTTGCTCTACCCACTGCGCTACCGGCACACGCGCGGAGCGCCACAAACGCGTCTTATATTGCTCACACCTGCTCCCCCTCGCTGCGCTCTTTGTTGAAGGCGGTACCGCCTGCCAATAGGTGAAGCAAATGACTGCAAGAGGACCATGGCCTATGTGAAGTTAATATTCGCGGAACTCAAACTCATAAATACTTATGTTCATACGACTATTCACGTTCAGGAACTCATCCACGTTAATACTCACGTCTACTAAAACTCATCGGGGCTCACTCATATCCATAGTCACGCCTCCTCACACATAATTGTGCTTGCTCACGTTCGCACTCTCACCTACTCACAATGACGAGTAGTCACTCACGTTCATACTCACGCCATTCAAGTGAGTGTGAGTGAGGATACTCATCTGGGACTACGCGCCAAGCTCTCTCTCTCTCTCTCTCTCTCTCTATATATATATATATATATATATATATATATATATATATTGCCGCGGGCGTTTCCTATTATCACTTTTGCTTTATTCGGTTTTCGCCCACAAAGACTGTCAGCAACGCTCAGCGCGAACCGCGCCTCATTGTTCGAGAAGCTTCCTGATCATTGTATATCGTTTTGTTAAGATTGCGCGCAACACGCGCACACATTCGAGCTTATTCTAGAATTTGCGCGACAGCCAGCGATAACGCTGGAATATTTGACGGCACATGTTTAAATGCCGACGCGCTTCACCGCTTGTCAGTTGATCGACGGTCGACGCTCTGTCCACCGCTATCAGTGTATTGCGGTAGTTTGACTTTCAGTTTCTCGGCCACAAGTTCGGCCAAATAAAGAGTTCCATCTCGGATGTGATCACTGCTGCCTACGTCGACGTCACGACCACGTGACAATATATATATATATATATATATATATATATATATATATATATATATATATATATATATATATATATTGTGGTGACGAAGATCGACACCGGGGCTCTGGCGCGCGCACAGCTAGGAGGTAGAGGACGAAGACGGAGAGAATAAAACAGCTTGGCCCAGGAACGGGTGTTGTCGCTATCTCGTCCATTATAATGGCGCAGCCTACCACGTAAGCCGAACCTTGCAGCTGAAGCCACCTGTCATCGCGCGTCGTTGGCAGCGCGGGTCTCCCAATCCTAGGAACGCCGTCCACGCTTCCCCGGTTATGGACACCGTGGCCCAACCGCTGCTACAGCTACCCATCAAACCATCCCAGGACGGTGTCCAGGCCTCCTCGGTGGCTCAAGGGCACGCTTACCCCGGCGCCGCCAAGACAGTGCACGGCCTACCGTTGCCCGGGAATGCCGCTCACGCTTCCCGTGGCGACACCCTCTCATTCAGGGTTCCACCGGCACCTGAGGCGCTTTCGGATGCGGTACAAGCTCCTTCGGACCAGCAGCCCGCCGTCATGGGCCCAACCACCACCTACTGGTCCGACATGACTGGCTCCGCACGCGAACCATCGGAGAGCGCCGCGCACCTGCGGCGTACCATTGCGCGACTTCGCGTCACGGCCAACGCCTTGACGGCGTCGAGTTCTGTGCTGTTTCCTCCCATCATTACGGCACTGACAGCCATCAACGCCATGTTGGATGTGGCCACCTCGCTAGACCTTGAGGCCAGCTCGCCTGAGCAACGTAGAGAGCTCCGGTGCTCCGGTCTACCCTCAGCCAGGTCTCTATCCAACTTGGTGACTTCGCGCACACACTCTGCCGTTTCGCTCCTGCCGTATCACCATCCCAGGCTACCTTTGTACTACCGGAATTCCGCGGCTTCCAGGACGACGCCGAAAAATGGGTGGCGACCGTCAACGCCCTGGGAGATCACGAAGCCTGGACGGAGGCGCAGAGATGGTACATGGCGGTAGATCGCATTCGGGAAGGTGCCGCGCCGTGGCACCGGTATGAAGGCGTGAGGCAGCAGTCTTGGGCAGCATGGAGTGCAGCCCTGATTGCCGCTTTCGGCCTGCTGCCCGGTACCTTCGGTGCGTCCAAGACCTCCACCGAGGACGGTGTTCTGGAGGGCCACAATCTTGAGGCTGCAACGGTGCCTTGCTGTCCATCGACGGTGTACGTCGTTGATTTTGACGCTTACCGGAGCAGCCCTGCCGCTCCTCTGCAGGTTAAGGACTCTGCGTCGGTAAGGGACATGAGCATATCGCCGCCGGACCTTCCGCAAACGGAGAAACTGCCCTGTCGTTCATCGTCGTCAGAATGTATACAGGCGCTCCCACTTGTGCCAGATGAACGACACGACCATGAAGACTGCCGGACCACGATCGCCAGTAACGCGACCTACGCCATGCCACTTCACAAAGTAGGCCAGCCAGATGTCGCAAACGACATGACTTACCAGCCAGAGGCCGTTATCATCAGAGACTTGGCACCGCAAACCAACTGCCCTGCTGACGGCACTGCTCGCTCCCGGGACACATCTTGTTCACGTGACCCCTCATCAGGAAGCGCCAGCTCGAACCAGCGTGACAACTGCGCCCGACCTCACATAGTCCGACACCCGACAGTTACGCATGCTGTACTATCTTCAGAGCTGCGGCGGGACCAACGTCAGCGTTTCGGGACAAGCCTGCCATCATGCCGAAACAGTAATGGCCACCCACCCGGGCAACTACCGATATTTCGCGAGAAGTCTCTTGGCCGGAAACTTCGAGTACTTCGACACTGCCAATTCCGTGCACGACAGGCCAATCATCGTCCACCGCGGAACAGCCAGTGTCGCCCGCCAGAGAAACTTCTAGCAGACTACCAAACCATGCTGAAGCGGGGTCGGGGCCGACCACCACGAAACAGCCGGTGTCGCCCACCGGACACACTCCTCGCGGAAATTCTGACCGAGTTGCCGCGTGGTCTGTTTCGACCATCGCAATTCAGCCAGCCCCGTCCACCTGAAATGTTGTCGACATCTCCGTGCGCTTTGTAGTCATGGCCGAATGTGATGACGAAGATCGACACCGGGGCTCTCTCTCTCTCTCTCTCTCTCTCTATATATATATATATATATATATATATATATATATATATATATATATATATATATATATATATATATATATATATATATAGTAACCGCTTGTTCATCCGGACAATTGGATATTTCGGAGGACGACCCTCCAAGCGCGCCACGCACGAAACGCCGCACGCCGCAACTCTGCGACTCCAAGGGGCGAAAATGGCATTCGCGAACAACAAAACCAGCCGCGAGCCTTCAGAAAGGCATGGTCGCTATCTAAAATGTGACCACACTCGCGCTGTTGAGGGCGAAGGCTTCAGCGGCTGCGGCAAACTTGTTTAGACAGATTTTACTTGGCGTACACAAACTGCGCCGGCCATTTTTCTGGCGAAAAATAATCGTCGCGTTCCCGTGGTGGTGTTGGTTAAGGCGGTACGTAATATGGGATGGCTTCAGACACGTTTCGGGATAATACACAGGGGTCTGGAGCCGCGGTCAGAATGTGAACGAAGTCGCGAATAACAAAAATTGCGGCTTTTACACTGCCCTTACGCAAAATAACTACTGGGTTTACGTATTCATCAAGTGAATGAAAACATTCTGTTGTAATACTTACCTGTCTATTCCTTGCTTGAAAATTCGTTTAGCAGGCATTCGGCTACTTCTGACTGAAAAGTTATGTTAATTCGACCCCCGTGGATTCGAAAAGTTGGATCATTCGGACGTGTTTTCTGGTCCCGGCAGGCCATATTCTTATATATATATATATTTCCGGAGCGCCTCACCAAACACGATAGACTACATCAGACTAGTGAACGAGCTTCACGTAATGGTCCACTCACTCATATATTGTTTTCTGCCAAGACGTTCTATTGTACTCTGTGTATATTAATTTCAGTTGCTAGTGAATCCATTTGTTCAAGTTAGCGCTTTCTTTGTAGTAGTCCTCTGTCCGTGTGTTCTTCGCGATCTGCTTCACAACAAGGCTGCATTTTACCTTTTTCAAGTGTATTTCATGTTTTGTCTGTATTGCAGACAATGGAAAAATTTACGTACGCAGTGTCGATCTCAGACTCGGACAACGACACTGTATTCGAGTGCATGACATCAAAGCGATTGGATATTGATCCAGAGACCATGACTGCAACTTACGCAATCTCACTGCCGAGACCAGGGTGAGCGATATGAAGCGTTTTGTACATGTACTGTCTTATTGTACCACGCGGTCTCATCAGTCTCATCTGCAGCACTTTTGATTCATGTGAAAGAAATGGTGTGATGCGAGCTCTCCTGCCTTATTAGCAGGAGAGCCAAACTGCGCCACACAACAGGAAACTAGAACAAGAGAGGAACAGGTTGTCGCAACCATCCAATAGCATTTGTAGGAAACACGTGGACACGCTTGCGTTACTTTCAGCAAACGCGACATGTCACCGTCGAGGTTTGCCCTAAAAATTGAAAACAAGGTGAAAATAAAAGGACAAGACATGTAAGCACGCACATCTGGACATCTACTTGCCTGGTCCCCCTTCCTCTCCCCCACCCCGCACGGATTGTAAAAAAAAAGCGGACGGTCCAAATTAATTTTTCCTAGCGTCACAAGGTCGAAATAATGCCACTCTACGACACAATGCAAGCTGCAAAATGAGCCATAAAAAACACTGCAAACACTGGACGAGAGAACACAGGAGGACAGACGCTGTCGTGTGTGTTCTTCCCTTGTTCGTGTGTAAATTAGCTATTTTTTTTTGGACATGGATTCTTACGAACGAGCTCGCTTCCAAGTACTTCTAGGTCGCGAAATGACTTGTTACCCAATGAAATGCGCGTGTAACTTTCAACAACCTTGACCTCAATGGAAGCTCAATGGAAGCCTCATGGAGCTGAAACGTGTGCGCCCACCCCCACGGAATACCTACTCAAGTTTTCTAAGCGGCGGATCGGAAGGCAATGCTTGCCGCACTATGCACCCTAGCGGCGCAACTCTTCCTTCTTGAAGGCCTCTTTGTGGCTATGTTGAGCGCAACTATTTTTTTGAAGCGCCTGTACCTTGTAATTGCACCACAATACAGGGGCTTGCCCAGTAGTGTGACTAGGTAATATTTTATGTATCTTATCGTCCTAGGTTCTCATATAACGCAATGTTTTAAGCAGTATGGCAAATAACTTAAAAATACTTTAACCATAATAATCTCCAAAAGAAATAAAAATGGTATTTTCTAGAAATTATTTTTTCCAATATTCAGGTAGTTGATAGGTTGCAGATGTTCCAGCGTAATTCTCAGGTACAATGGGGCTTGAAAATGTCGCGAATTTTACTTCACAAGAAAGCGTGAACGCCAAGTTCAATATACAACGTGATTTCTTATCATTAGTTTAAAATGTCGGCGAGAATCAATTCCTAAATTACAGGCATTTTGAGCCATTTACGATGTCTGTTTATAGACACAACTAAGTGACACCAACAGACACAAATCTCTTCCGTAGCAAAATGTAACAAAATACTCAGTACGTTGCATTGTACGTTGCATTGCAGCACGTTGCATTGTAAATTTCATCAAAATCTGGATTGGTGACTGGGGCCACCTGCCCCTTCACTTCTGCATTCGCCTACTTAAGATTCTAGGAGCTCTTTTTCTGAAACAATGCCTCAAGACGGCCATGCAGTATTTCCACGTGTGAATCATTTCTTAGCAGACTTCGACCAATTTGAGCGCGAAATATTCTGCTATTAATGGCAGATGTCTAAAGCTACTGTTATGTATATGTGACTGGTGAGAAGTACTTTATTTGTATTTGTTATCATTGCGTATTTGTTATCATAGATCATCCGGCATGCTAACTTCCAGCTATCGATATACACCATTTACCACGTGTGACACGCACATCTCCGAATGTCTCATCGTGCACACTATCACATGCGAGATGGCGCAAAAGACTAAAGGGCACGCTAAAAGCGTGTGTGTGTGTCCCCCTCCCCCCGCCTTTCGCCGGCTCCGTACTTTGATCTATAGGGGTTGGTCGCCTGTGCTGGCGCACATATCTCTTTCATCGCAATGTTTGCGTTTAAGCCATAGACAACACAAAGGTGACATCGCTCACTGCAGCCGTGTTTGCTAATAAGGTGAGGTGCTACTCTTTCTTCATGACATATATTCCGACTTCATGCTATCGCATTCATTGCTTCACCCTTGTGATGAAACTGGCTTTTTTTCATCAGTCATCTATGAGTTTCGCCCGAAGAAACTGCTTGTTACGGTCGCCCTATCCACCCCCTTTTCTGAAGCTTCCTGCACGTAACCCTCTGATGCGCCACCTCAGGGATCGGCCAGCGTGATTTTTAATGCCCTTCTTGTACGCGCCACCGACGCCGTATTTTGCACTCGTGAGCCATTTAGGGCTATCGTCTTCTTCAAGAAGCATTTACATTCTTTCGTGAGCACAGTGATATCTAGTCTGTAGGAGCACTTCCCAAGTCATACATAAATTCTAAAGCCTTTCCAACGTAGACCCGTCCACTATAGCCATTGATTACGCTTACCTTACGGACACAGACTCCGGTTGTGAAGCGGTATACGGTTTTCCACGTGCACAGCATGCATTTGTCGCACATGCATGGCGTGTTATACGAAAATAGACGGTGAGTATATTTCGCATAGCAACAATGTCCACGTGGAACAATATGCACGTGGAAAACCGTATACCGCTTCACAAACATTTCTTTGCTCGCTAATCGAAATCCAATATGGAGTCCCTCTCCGATGCCTCATCTGTGAGACAACCTGTCATGGACTTCCCCCAAAAACCACGTTCCTCTACCAGCTTCATCTGTCACTTCAAACTACCATTCCTGATAGCACTTTGAGCTGCGCAAATGAAAGAGTGCATTTTATGAAAGTGTACATCGTGTAAACAGATCTCCGGTTATTCGACTCGGTTTCCGCAGTTCGAAGCGCTACACATTTATAACAGTCGTTGATAAAGTTTGTTATGCTACATAAAGCGCCTTTGTCATTCATATTTTTTCTATAAAATGTTAATTCCATCTTTTCGTCTGATTTTTTCACAGACATGTACTTTTGTTCCACATCACGCCTGGAAACTCCCCTGGTTGGCTGATTTTTACGTCGGACATAGGTGAGCACTCATTAACAGAAATGGCAGTTATTGTGCGGTGAAGAACGTTTAATCAAGCTCCACTTATGCAAACCACACTTAGGTAGTTGGACTCATTCTCAAAAAGTGCACAGAAATGGTCGCATGTTCCATCGTCAGATAATAGGGCTCGTGTACACAACCCATTGTTATAGGCTATCTTGTGGGCAGCCTCCACTGTGTTGGAACTTGGAGTGTTAGAAGGATGAAGCCGAGTAAAAAAAAAGAATTATGGTTGCTCCCTCTTTCACAGAAATTTTGGATAACGCAGAAGGACAAAGTGTCTCCACAAACCAGAAGTCTGAACCTCACCTTAGCTAGCGGACCACTGTCACGAAATTTGGCGCCGCGAGGAACGGGACAGTGAAGAAGGCTGGAATGGGGAGTGGGCGAGAGGGTGGAAGCTTGAACAAGGTGTCAGCTAACGCTGCCATTTGAAAGGAGCTTTTTCCCATATCTCATCTCCTTCCCGCATCTCTGAAGGGCATTTGGCGCGGGATTTGCGAAACATATCGAAACTGATTTCCAGGATGACTCAGATCCGTACGCCGATTCGGAAATATACAGTTTTTGTTCCACGGGTATGTTTCAACAGATGGTCACCGCATGTTATGCCTCACGAAAGGAATGCTTGAGACTAGTCATGTCTGAGTACCTCATCAAAATACTTGCAAAGAAAATTTTTAAAAAAATCCAGGGATGAACACAGTCATGTGCGGGCCGTGGGCCGCTTTTGAAAGGTCAGCACGCGGCATGCAGCCCGCGTGTTTGAGATGCTTGTCATACAGGTAGTTCAGGCTCTGTTCGACGTTGAGAAATATAGAATAACTGATAGCTGGGCCAGTTGGTGATGATACTTGAACATGTTTAACACAGCGCAACGACGACGTGGACACAAGAGAAGAGGAGACAAACGAAGAGGAGCTGTGGTTTGTCTCCTCTTCTCTTGTGTCCTCGTCGTCGTTGCGCTGTGTTAAACATGTTCAAGTTGAGAAATATCATTTCCACATTGTGTGCTCCTATTACCTAAGCCACCATGACAGCCTTTGACGTGGGTGCATCCAAGCTGACATGCTACATCTCCGCTAAGCATATGGTGTGACGCCGTAGCATCTCTGGTAGCCCCGTAGCTGCAACACGCTGAGCTTGAAAAAAGCGAGAGGCACAAGCGAGAGGCACAGTTCAGAGGAACGTTTTTGGAATCAATTAAATTTCACAGCTGCCCATAGACGTTTGCTCTCCGAAGTGGATGCGACGGCTGTCGCGAGAACTAGCGGCACTGTAGTGCCATTTGGATTCATGCCTCACGCGTCGTCACTTACAGCACCCATGTGGCCTATTGTCGCCGCAGCTCTTGCGGCCGTAACAGCCAGGATTCCTCATTTAAACTTTTTTCAATAACACCGAATGGTTGAAAAATAAATTGGCCGCGTATCTGCGTGCTTCGCTGCAAATGTCGTCTAAAGACGATAGAAGAGGCGCTGCGTGAGATATGGACGCCATCTGGCAATACGTCGGGAAACATGATTGCTGTGTTGCGGGCTGGTAATCCCGGCGCAGCGGCAGGCGAAGACCGGCGGTGACGCGACCGGTGGGGACGCCGGCCAGCCCGAACACGCTGTTTGGCGCGATGCGCCGAAGGAGAAGAAACGTCCGCACTCAACGAGTACTCTCCACAAAGTCTCTTACTTACACGTCGCCTGGGTAAAACAGGAATGCCAGAGCGGCGCCCTCTGTCATTCGTACAATGCAATACTGAACCGAAACCGAAACACAACATGAGCTTGTGCAGAGGGCACGGAGGAAGACAAGTTTCAGCGCAGTCGCATTTTCAGCGCACCTTAAGAAACTAGGGTTGTAACGTCGTAGGGCGAGTAGGGCCAGAAGGACCGTCACGACGAAAACCTGCCTCCTCAGTCGTATTCGCCTGGAACGTTGGATTGGCTTCGCGTTCCCTCCTCCGCTCCTGGCCTTTCCACAAAGCTACTGCCTAAGTACGAAGGCCCCTACCGCGTCCTACGTCAAGCATCCCCAGTTAACTATATGATTGAGCCTGTTCAATCATCTACGGACCGCCGTCGTCGCGGCCGCGAGACTGTTCACGTCGATCGACTGAAGCCGCATTATGACCCACCAGTTGTACCTGTTCCTTAGGTCGTCAGGATGGCTCCTTTTCCGCGGGGGAGTGATTTGTAACATGGTAGGGCGCAGACAAGAACGCCTGCGAAAGAAGAAGACGAAGACGGTTGTTGTTGGCGCTCGCGCTTGCTCGGCTTGGACCGCTGATCGCTTCAGCTGTGGCAATCTTTTAATAAACGCGTTACTGTCTCAACGTTAAACGCACACCATCAAGGTTTTTAAAATTGCGTATCTATGTATTTTCTATTAAAGGAACACACCACCTAACACTTACCTAATGATGTTACGCCTCAGATATGCATAATATTTCCTTTTTGATTGACAACGTTCACAAGTATGAACAGCCGTACCAGTTCAAGATGGGTGGGCGGTAAGCAAGTGGTTCAACTTTGGCCGGTTGGCTGAATCGGGTGACGTGCCGACAAACAGAAAGACAGACCAAAATTTCTGCGTTTAAGTTCCCCAAGAAAGACTATCGTCTTTAAAATGGCTGATCCCTTTGTGATAGGAATCTGTATAACACGAAAGTGAAACATGTCTTCACACACGTATGTGTGTGAAGACATGTTGTAACAACTTGTAATGTCACGCGAAGAATGGCAAGCAGCTCGAAACTTGCAACGCGCTGCTCAAGCAGAAAGGACGCACGGAGCGAACATACATGATGAGCGCGAACTGTCACAGTTGTAACATATCTTTGTGTGAGCAGCGCGCTCCTTTCGCAAAAGCGGCCGCTGCATTGAGCAAAGTGACCTTCGTGCTCTGAACGTAAAGTTTCGGTGAGAGCACAAGACTTACAGACCACCGCCATCATCAGATAAGCGCGCGCACGAGCGACCACGCCCTGTAGAGGCGTGCACTTATCACGACTTGTGGGGCGGCGATCTTTAAAGCACGCTCTCCAAGCGATTCGCTCGGATAACGTGTGATAACGAAAACACCCTGATGTACCACTAATCTCTGAGTACCGCCACCGGCAATTGGTGTATGTAAATAGCTCGCCGTTAGCATGGCGAAGAACGTGCCGTCTGTGGCGTAATCGTTTCTCGCAGCGCGCTGCGGAACGAGGGGTCGTAAGTTCGACTCCCGGTAACGGAACTTTTTCTTCTAGTGTTTTTCTTTGCCATCTGTTAGTTTCTTTATTTTACGACGTCATATCCGTGACGGAAATACGTCAGTGGAGCCGTGGTGGATCCCGGCATAAAACGCTTTCGTGTTGAAACAAAGGTTTCACAATCCTTGTTCCCTAAACATCAAAATATAACCAAACATTAATAATTATGGTATCAATCTCGCACGTCTGGCTGTCAGCTTGCACAAATATTCACATGCCACCAATCTTTGTTTCTCCGCCACGATGGTATATTGGTTACGGTGCTCAGCTACTGACCCGAAGGTTCCGGGTTCGATCGGGGCCCCGGTGGTCTCATTTCTTACGGAGGCGGAAACGCTAGATGTCCGGGTACTTACATTTGTCATCGAAAACAAGTCGCCAAACACAGGACGGCTGTCACTTCTGTGGCGAAATATGCTCTCTGCTTTCTTGAAAAAGGTGTACAACCCGAACCATGGCTTTCGTAGTGTATGGCTGAAACGAGCGGAAGCGCTGTACTTCACACTGATCTGGGGTGGTTTAAAAGCTTCAGGAGCCCTTCGCCCAGAAGAAACAAATTTGCGCAGCATGTACTATACTTGGGGACAACTTTGTGTGCCAATGCAGAGAAGGTTACAGAGCACGGCGTAAGAAAAATAAGGTGTTGACACACTCCGCCCGCCGCGGCGGAGTGCGCGTCATGATAATGTTCGGCTATAGTACATGCGCCGGCCGCAGTTTCGTGGGGGGCGCTGCGGCTTAGGGACCGAGTGCGACGAGGCGGACGCATGTTTTTCTTCTTGTTTTTATCCTTTCTTTTTTTTTAAAGCGCCGTGCACGCTAGCAACTTGAGCTAGAAACGCATGTCGCGTTTTTCGCGACCGAAAAACGTCACGTGCGGCGAACGCGACAGCTGCCTCCACGGCGTGGTGTCAGCTGTCGTGGTGTCAGGAAGAATAGAACATCCTTCCACGCGTTTTCAGTACAGGTTAGGTTGCAGCAGTTTTAGACTTCACACGAGGGCTTCGAATGTCTTCAAACGGCCCTTCCTTCTCCCCGCGTGTTTCCCGCTTTCATATATAAAATGGAGACCCGTATAGCAACTCATTCAATAAAATTTAGGCTGCCATGGGTAGACCACGGAAATTAGAGACACCAGAAAAACAGGGTGAATAAAGTGCTCGGCTACAGAAACAAATTGGTCTTGCTGAAAATGGTCGCGGATCCCATCACGGTCTGCCAAAGCGACCAAAAAGCGATTATCACAACCATTACTCTAAAATAATAATGAAACATACGCACCCCCCCCACACACACACACACCTCCCATGGACATGTGTGGTGTTTGATAGAGCTTCGCTGGACATTCACTTTCGCAGGCCAGTATGGTGGCCAGTTTTACAGCGAAAGCTGTTATGAGATCATTTCACCGGCCGTTTTTGGCGCCGTAGTTGTCCGCCGCCGACGCCGCCGGTGTCCGTAACCAGTATCGCTCTAAATAAGAAAAAAAACGAAATAAGAAAAAAATTCCTGGCTGGAACGATGTTCGAACCTGGGCCCTCTGCGTGGGAGCCCAGTATTCAACCTCTGAGCCATGCCGGTGCTTGAAACTGCTTTGCGAAAAGGTCCTATACAGGCTTCATGTCGGGAAGGAACCACATTAGCATTTGTAATATAGCGTGGTAGAAGAGTAAAATAAGCACCAAGCGTCGCACAACGCGAATTCTGTAACCAGGCGTCACACAATGCGAATTGCGCAACGAGTAGGTTCTTGAATGCTTCCAACCCATTACAAAGGGCTCTGCCATAATTCTTCACCGTCATCAGGCACAGCATCAACAAAGTGCGCATAATGCCTTACATGCGTTTAGCAGGTACTAACGCTCTCCGTAGAATGACGAAAAATGGCACAGTGCCTGCTGCCCTACTTCTCAAAAATTACAATGATTTATAGCGTAGTGGGTTCCTCGCAAGTGCACTTGTATTGGCTGCCAAGGAAGCCCATAAGCGCGTGATCGATTTCCTCGGGGTCTCAGTAAAGTTCTTCGCCCCCCCTCCCCCCGTCTCTCTCCCACGTCAACGTATGTTATACAGCATGACGGGAGAGAGAAATAGTGACCGGGCGTCACCCAATGCAAATTACATAACTGGTGGGCCGTTTAAAGATTCCAACCGTTACAAAGGGCTGAGCCATAATTCTTCATCGTCATCAGTCGTCGCGTCAACAAAGTACACGTAATGCCTTACAGACGTGTAGCTGGTGCCTCGCTTCACCGCAGAATGACGAATAATGGCTTAGCAGGTGCTTCCCAACTTCACAAAAATTGTGATTTATGGCGTGGTGGGTACCTTTCTAGTGTACTTGTATTGTAGCCCCAAGAGAGCTTAACGGGCTCTAGAAACGCCGCTCTTCCAGCTTTCGCTGTGACTGTGCTGCGGTTTCAGCGCAGGCCTGGCGTTTTTTTTCTCGGAAAGATTTCTAGCGCTGGCGCGCCTGGTTGTCACGCAGAAGGCCTGGGTTCGATGCCAGCTCTGAGCCATGATTTTTATTGAGATAGCAATTATATGGACAGTCTCGGCTGATTTATGTCCGCCGCCGCCATTCACCATATATATATATATATATATATAAGTCCCAAAGAAAAATTATTCAGGAAAATGCTTCCGAAGCGCGGAATCGAACCAGAGACCTCTCGCATCGCAGCCCGTGGCGCTAGCCACTACGCCACGAAAAGCAGATCCCCTAGGGAGCTAACCGCGAGCGTTATATACACACCCTTTACCGCTCGCCGGACTCAGAGATGGCAGGGGTTATAAGCGTTTCTTCATTGCCAGTCACTGGAAAATCCAGTCACTGGAAATTTTTCCAGTGACTCTAACCGAAGTTCACTTCGCTCGCTGCAGCGGCCGCGTTTGCGAAAGGAGCGCGCTCTTCAAACAGAAATAAGTAACAACAGCGACATTTAGTTCGCGCTCGTCCTGTGTGTACCTGTTCGTTCGTTTCGTGCGTCCTGCTTTATGTTTCAGCAGTGCGCTTCAAGTATCGAGCTGCGACGCGTGACATTTTCATCACTTGCACTTTTCGTGATTTTTTGCTCACAGCCAACGATGCCGACACCGCGATTTCCGCGAAAAGTGCTTTTAACGCTGTCGCGCAAAATGGGGGCAAGGAAGTATGGCATGTGCACACCTGCCGTAGTTTTCGGATACAGGTGTAGAGCAGCAACACCAGATCACCGGTGTACAGCGGCAACAACGCTGGTAACGACAATTTTCGCGACGCAGCGTGTGTACGCGGATAACATAAAAATTCGCCAGATCCCACGTGTTGTGCGAATCCGTTTGATGCGAAGTATGCAGCGAGTACTTCTATGCTGTACTTTATGGCTTTGAGCCAAGGGTTACGAGGTGGATCAACGTGTTTTTGTAAGTGTAGTAGCTATGTTCACAGCGTGGGTTTACCAGGCACATCGACAACACTGGAGTTTAAAAGGCAACTTATGTGTGACGTAACATCAACCCTCACGTTAGAGCCCATACGCCAGTATTATCGAAGCTAAGTGCGATTTATGGCACAACCATGTGAATGTCACATGTAGCTTTCGTTAATATATTCTACGGGGTCGATCAATGCTTTGATATAGCTTGCGGAATCAAAGGAATACAAATGTAATGTTTATTAGGCTGCTATAAAAGCGGAGCCAACACTGGAACCACGGACGTTATTCTGATACGAAGCCTGTATCGTAGGAGCATATATGTTGTGTTTATTGTTTTCTTGTAAAATTAGATGGCCAGCACCACAAACACAATTGACGCTGCACCGCCATTACGCCTGCATAGGCTGTTTTTTTAATCAGTTTATAAACATGTCGTAGCTCTGTGGTAGAATACCTGATTTCCACACAGAATGCTTAGGTTCGATTCCTGCTGGGATCCTAATTTTATTGCTTCTATTCGTCGGGTCAACACTGCCGATGTCGGTTTTGTAGCGTTAGCTACACTTTCCTAGCCGGAGCCGGTTTCGTGTGGGTCATCATGAGCCGTGCTGCGCATGAGCGAGGATGAGTGCGGAGCCGGCATCTCACGCGCTCTCAGCCACCGCCGCTGCTGGTGGCGGAGAGCGAGAGGAGTGGCGTCGGCCGGGCAGACAGACTGGCACCGCCGCGCGCGACTCGCCGCTGCTGCTCTGCGCATTCGAGAGGGGTGACCTCGTAGCCATGGCGCGCGCAGCTATTCGACTTCGCTGTGCAGTCGCCGTCTTACAATGCGCTGGTGCCGCTTGATAGCACCTCTGACTGGCGTTTGCAGGTGGGTAACGCCATCGACAAGGAGAGCGCAAATGCTGCTCAACGGCGTAGAAGAGCCGAGAAGCTTATGTCATCGGATCCCGAAGTAGTTGCCTTGCAATTAGCGGTTCAGCGTACGAAGAATGAGCAGAGGAAGGTTAAACGTGCTGCTGAGACACTCGAGGAAAGGGAGGAACGTCCAGCAAAGCGGCGTCGCCAGGATGCTGAGCGACGTGCCCGACCAGCTCTACAGCAGCAACAACAAGACGCCGTCGATGACGTCAAGGCTCGCCGATCGACTGCCTATAGGCCTGACTGGCTGCCCAGGCGGCGCTGCGAAAACGGTGCTAAAAAGCGCCCCCTACGATAAGTTCTTTGGTTTCGAGTAGTCAGACTGGCGGCCGCATGCAGCAGTAAGCTCAGATGCGCAATGGAGCCGCCGCTGTCGGTTGTGCTGCGCTTTGGATCTCGGCCAATTTCTGGCGTGGCTGAGTTCTTCCGGCCAAGCAATCTGCGTAAACGCAAGAAGCTCGTCAACGTCAAGTATGTTTACGACGTGCATGAGATTGAAGGAACCGTTTCGGCGCGCTGCAACTCGCAAGTGCAGCGAATCTCATACGACGTTGAACTCGAGTTAAGTTTTACGAGGCATGCTCGCGCGATTAACGACAGTGCATAAACGAAAAGATTGCTGTTAAGAAAGCCGAAATGATTTGCATTACACGACGAAACTGAATCAAGAAAGGTCCAGTGACGAAGGCTAGCCGTCGGCGGCCCGAATGAGCGCATTCGCGCCGTGTGCCGTTTTCTGCCGCATTCAGTCGCAAACACACTTTTTCCCCATGCACGGTCGTAATTTTCAACATTTGCTTCTCGGGAATTCGTCAAATTCTGTCAGCGTGCGGTGGCGGTCGAGAAGCGACGGCGCGCAATGTTTACAGCCGGCCGCTGGAAGCAGCCGGCTGTAAGCTGCCGGAAAAATCGTAGGCACGTACGCAGGGTGACTCATGGCATCGTTTTTCTCGTTTCCCACGAAATGCCGGCTGCATATCCTCGTGATCGCCGTCGGCAGCCACGGCGTGCCGTCTGGACTGCACACAGGGAATATGTACATATATAAACGCGTGCACGTGCGTACGAAAAGTAATCAGCACGTTGCGTTGCAAACCACGTTTTGCTCGCGTACTCACTTCACGCGTCGGACGGCACGTATCCAGGGGTTCCGTCGCTCCACTTCGTTCGGCTTTCAGGGGAACCAGTAAAACCGCACATCAGGATCCTTACCCCCACTTTCGAGGCAATTAACCACGCAACAATAACGGCGGCGACCGCGCTTCGGGACCGCGCGCTGCTCAGAGCCGTCGCCTAGACCACCTGCTTTCGGCACGGTTTGTTGAAGCAGGGATCGCTCGTCAAACATGTCAGACTCTGCAGGCACAGCGGACAAGTTCCTGCGTACGTTTTAAGCTCTTTTTGAGCCTGAAAACTAGGCGCAAAATTAAGTAAAACGCTCAAAGCAACTGAGAACTGCGTAACTCGCCGGTCAGCGTCCATTTTTGACTACCCAAGCAACTTCGGCGCACGCCACCAGGCTCGGCCACACTACTCAAAACTCCAGCGCGTCAGCCCTATACTGTGAAACTTAGCGAAAGCGCAAGTGCGACTCGGACCTTCGAGACGGACTTAGTAAACACTCCGTTTGGATACGTGTGCGACGTGTGTGAAAGACTATGGCACATGAAAGACTTGACGCCGCTAAGTAGTGCCATGCGTGAAACGTTGAGTTTAGTGGCGGCTCCTGAGTGGGGTGAAACCGTGGCGCGGGTTTGTACAACGTGCAAGAACTTCCTCATTAAGTAGAACATTCCGCTCTTTAGCGTTACCAATGGGTATCGTTACCCGGCCATGCCGCCAGGTCTACCGGTTCTGAACGATGTGGCCGAATGTGTGTCATCGGAGCAGCAGTAAGCATGACAATCAAGCTAATCCTAGACAATCTGGAAAGCTCAGAATAATCAGCTGAATCTTTGGCTAACGCTACGTATATCCTGGCATAGCCGAGCTAAGCCACTGCAATTTTTCTTAACGTTCTCGCATTTAAGTTAGTAATGTCTGTTCTCGCTGTTCCTGGGTATATATAAACACAATCACCTGTGGCGCATACCCGTACACCGCGGCCCGTGGTAAACGGGTATGTGCCACACGTGTCTGGAGGAAAGGGTTTGACGACGTACACGACAGGATTTTCAAGTTATTCTTGTCATGACCCGACAGTCATATTCCTCAAATCCTCTTAGCCTCCCATGCCAATTTTGGTCTACACCGAGTTAAGGAGGCAATCATGAGAGCACCCGGAAGTAGATAGATAGATAGATAGATAGATAGATAGATAGATAGATAGATAGATAGATAGATAGATAGATAGATAGATAGATAGATAGATAGATAGATAGATAGATAGATAGATAGATAGATAGATAGATAAAAACTCCTCAAAGTGGCAAAGGTTCGCTAAGAAATGCTTCGCATTTAAAACTGCAATGTCTTCATATTCTACTTATCTGCTGGCGTAAAGCGTTCGTTATCGATATACTCACTAACGTGTCATCTTAGCAATCTTAGCAAAGCGAGAGAACGTGTGCAACCCAGAAATGTCTAAGATCTATTGTAGTGTGACGTGGTAGTTAGTATGAAAGCGGCGGCTGTGAACTGGTAGAGACGAAACTCTTTATTGGCCTAACTTGTGTCCAGAAAACTAAATGACTCAAAGTGAAAGGAATACGCTGATAGCGTCGATAACAGTCGTTGTCCGTCGTTAATACTGCCACGCCCACTTCTTGTCTTGTTTTGATGTATTCGGGTTTGACCGGCAGGGACGGTTATCAACGCTCGACGCTGTCCGCGAAGTAGTGTTCTAGAAGCGTCGCGATTGTAGTAGATCGGTTTGTTAAGATTGCGCCCCGCACGCGAATGTTCCAGCTTTGTCTAGAGATAACGCCGCCACCAGCGATATTGCTGGAAAGTTCGATAGCGCCTGTATAAAAGCCGACGCGCGTGACCGCTTGTCAGTTGATCGACGGACGACGCCCTGTTCGCCGCTATCATTGTACAGCGTGTATTGCTGTAGTTCTAGTTCTCATTTTCCCGGCCACAAGTTCAGCCCAAATAAACAGTTTCATTCTGCAAACGCCGACTGCTGTCTTCGTCGACGTCACGACCACGTGACATCTGGTGGAGGTGCTGCTTCATGATCCGGACGCCACCGCGGAGCGCTGACCCAATCCCAAGCCGCGAAGAAGACGACTCTAAGGTCAACCCGGATCCTCGAACCAGCCGCCGGCAGAAGGGACTACAACCAGAGTACGGGCTCCTTCCCGAAAACGCCAGGCAGCCGAAGACCGTCACATCTACCGCCGAGACGATGACAGACCAACTGCCACCTACAACGGTAGTAATGCAACAGCCAAGGGAGCCACCAACTTTCCGTGGATCGTCTTTTGAAGACCCGGAGAGCTGGCTGGAGACGTACGAGCGAGTCGCCGCCTTCAACCACTGGGACACTGAAGAGAAGCTGCGCCACGTCTACTTCTACTTAGAAGACGCCGCGAAGACGTGGTTCGAGAACCATGAATCGAGCCTTCAATCCTGGCACCTCTTTCGGACGACGTTCCTCAATACCTTCGCGAGCATCGTCCGCAAGGAAAAGGCCGCTGCTTTGCTGGAGACCCGGGTGCAGCTGCCAAACGAAAACGTCACCATCTTCACGGAAGAGATGACTCGACTTTTCCGTCAGGCCGACGCTGCGATGGCGGAAGACAAAAAAGTTCGCCTGCTCATGCGGGGTGTCAAACAAGAACTTTTCGCGGGACTTGTCCGCAACCCGCCCACGACGGTCGCCGAATTCCTCACCGAGGCTACGACTATTGAAAAGACATTGGACATGCGGACGAAACAGTACAACCGCTCTCCGCTGTCTGCAACCTATTCCGAAGTGCACTCACTAGCCACCGACGACTTGCGCGAAACCATCCGAGCGATCGTGCGGGAGGAGTTGCGCAAGCTGTTACCTTCGCCGCAGCCTCAAGTGGATCCCATCGCAGACATTGTCCGCGAGGAAATCAAAGAGTCACTTGGTGTTCCTCAGCCGGCACCGCCGCAGCTTCAAGCAATGAGTTATGCTGCTGCAGCCCGACGCAACGCCCCCCCTCCTCGCCCGCGTCATGACGCCGCGCCGCCCCAGCAGTTCCGCCGCCAGGCACCACCGCCGCCACCACCGACGCCATACCGCCCGCCAACCGGCCAGCGATACACGCCGAGGAAGACCGACGTTTAGCGCGCCCCCGACCATCGTCCACTCTGCTACCACTGTGGAGAAGCTGGCCACACCTACCGCCGCTGCCAGTATCGACGGATGGGACTGCGTGGGTTCGCCATCGACGCGCCGCGTCCACAGCAGGGTGAACGACCACGTGACATCGCCGACTATCTGGCAGGAGCGCATTGGACCCCCCGAGGACCTTGCCGATCGCCGTCGCCAGGCCGCTACGCCTCTCCCCAACGCCGCCAGTACACTGGCCCGTTCCGGGGCCGGTCGCCTAGCCCGTATCCGGAAAACTAAGGGCAGCAACCGATGGAGGTGCGGTTGCTGTACGACGAAACATCGAAGATCCTCCGCCGCCGACGACGACGCCACGACGAAACCTTGAAGACCCGACGCGAACCAGACAGAGCCCTGACGACGAAGCCTCGCGGACCGAAGTGGACCTGACAACGCAACGGGGAAGCAGCGGAACAAACCGACGTAGCCGTGACCCGACGCCACGACCTAACTGCAATGCAAGACGACGAACTAGCGACCTCGACGTCCTTATCGACTGCCACAACATCACAGCTCTCGTCGACACCGGAGCCGACTATTCTGTCATCAGTGGACCGTTCGCCGCGAAGCTGAAGAAGGTTAAGACCGCTTGGGAAGGCCCCGAAATCCGCACCGCTGGAGGCCATCTGATAACGCCGATTGGTGTCTGCACGGCGAGAGTCACCATCAATAACCGGACTTATCCTGCGAGCTTTGTAATCCTACAAAACTGCTCCAGGCATGCAATACTTGGAATGGACTTCCTAAGTGAACACGGCGCCGTCATCGACCTGAGGTCCGAGTCGATAACACTAACCTCAGATAAAGCGCTCCCGCCCCGCGTGACGCCAGGGAACCATGCATTGAATGTGATAGAAGAGCAGGTGACCATTCCGCCGCGTTCCAACGTCATTATTTCCGTCGGCACCGAAAAAGCTGAAGACATCGAAGGTGTCATCGAGAGCGATCAGCGTTTGCTGCTAGATCGTGACATTTGCGTCGCAAGGGGCATTGCTCGGTTGCATGAAGGAAAAGGAAGCGTGATGCTAACGAACTTCAGCCAGGAATACAGACACCTGAGCAGGGGCACGACGATTGCATACATCGAAGAAATCTCGGCCGTCAGCGATGCGTTTGCATTTTCGGATTCTGACGAAGCTACGACGACGATCCCTGAGCCACCCTTCGAAGTAAACCCAAGTCTTCCCGCTCGCCAACAGCAACAGCTTCGACGCCTTCTGCAGGAATTCAAGGACTGTTTCTCGTCGTCATCGCGGGTCCGACAAACGCCCCTTGCTAAGCACCGCATCATAACAGAAGAAAATGCTCGACCACTCCGTCAGAGTCCCTACCGGGTTTCGACGCGGGAACGGGAGGCCGTTAAGAAACAAGTCGATGAAATGCTAGACGACGACATCATCCAGCCGTCCAACAGCCCGTGGGCGTCTCCCGTGGTGTTAGTGAAGAAGAAGGATGGGACCCTACGTTTCTGCGTCGATTATCGTCGCCTGAACAAAATCACAAAGAAGGCCGTGTACCCTCTCCCACGGATAGACGACACCCTGGATCGACTCCACAACGCGAATTACTTTTCGTCGATGGACCTCAAGACCGGCTACTGGCAAATTGAAGTCGACGAGAGAGACCGAGAAAAGACCGCCTTTATAACACCAGACGGCCTGTTCGAGTTCAAGGTCATGCCTTTCGGTCTTTGCTCGGCACCTGCGACTTTCCAACGAGTCATGGATACTGTATTAGCTGGCTTGAAGTGGCAGACTTGCCTTGTTTACTTGGACGACGTCGTTGTGTATTCCTCGAACTTCGACGAACACCTCCAGCGACTTCAATCCGTACTTCAAGCAATCAAGAACTCCGGGCTCACCCTGAAGCCAGAAAAGTGCCGCTTCGCGTACGAGGAGCTCTTGTTTCTGGGTCACGTGATCAGCAAGACTGGAGTGCTCCCAGACCAGCAGAAAACAGCTGCCATCGCCGCTTTCCCGCCACCCACCGACAAGAAGGCCGTGCGCCGATTTCTCGGCTTGTGCGCCTATTACAGACGCTTTGTCAAAGACTTTTCACGTATCGCCGAGCCACTAACGCAGCTCGCGAAGATCGACGTCGAATTCAGGTGGCAAACAGCGCAAGTCGACGCATTTCATGAACTGAAACGACGCCTGCAGACACCTCCGATACTTGCGCATTTCGACGAACACGCCGATACGGAGATTCACACCGATGCAAGCAGCATAGGACTCGGCGCCGTCGTTGTGCAGCGGACGGCGGACTGGAAAGGGTTATCAGTTATGCTAGCCGGTCGCTGTCTAAAGCAGAGGTGAACTATTCCACAACAGAAAAGGAGTGCCTCGCCATCATCTGGGCTACGTCAAAGTTTCGCCCCTACCTCTACGGCAGGCCCTTCAAAGTTGTGAGCGACCATCACGCCTTGTGTTGGCTAGCTAACTTGAAGGACCCTTCAGGTCGCCTCGCACGGTGGAGCCTAAGACTTCAAGAATTTGACGTTACTGTCGTGTACAAGTCCGGAAGGAAACACTCCGACGCCGACTGCTTGTCTCGTGCCCCCGTCGACCCACCAACGCCCGACGACCAGGATGATGACAGCTTCTTGGGAGCCATAAGTACCGAAGACTTCGCCGAACGACAGCGAGCCGACCCGGAACTGAAGGGTCTAGTGGAATACCTGGAGGGCAGGACCATCGTTGTCCCAAAAGTATTCAGGCGAGGATTGGCATCATTTTCCATGAAAAACAACGTCCTCGTAAAGAAGAACTTCACTCCGGCCCGAGCCAGCTACCTTATCGTTGTACCTTCGGGACTGCGACCAGAAATTTTGCATGCCCTGCACGACGACCCAACGGCTGGACACCTCGGACTTTCCCGAACGCTCGCACGAGTACAAGAAAAGTACTACTGGCCGCGCCTTGCCGCCGACGTCACTCGCTACGTATGGACGTGCCGAGACTGTCAGCGACGGAAGACACCGCCCACAAGACCAGCAGGCTTCCTTCAGCCGATCGAGCCTCCTCGGTGACCATTCCAGCAGATCGGGATGGATTTCCTGGGGCCGTTCCCAACGTCGACTTGCGGAAATAAATGGATCGTCGTGGCTACCGACTACCTCACCCGCTATGCCGAAACAAAAGCTCTGCCCAAAGGCAGTGCCGCTGAGGTAGCCAAGTTCTTCGTTGAGAACATCGTCCTTCGACACGGCGCCCCAGAGGTTCTCATCACCGACAGAGGTACGGCGTTCACGGCGGACCTGACTCAGGCGATCTTGGAATACAGCCACACAAGCCACCGCCGCACCACCGCGTACCACCCACAGACCAACGGCCTCACCGAGCATCTAAATAAGACCATCGCCGACATGCTGGCCATGTACGTCGACGTCGAACACAAGACGTGGGACGCCATCCTTCCGTACGTGACCTTCGCCTACAACACGGCCGTACAGGAAACGACGCAGATGACGCCATACAAGTTGGTCTACGGACGGAGCCCGGCAACGACGCTCGACGCCATGCTACCAAACGTGACCGACGAGGAAAACATCGACGTGACCACCTACCTACAGCGCGCCGAAGAAGCACGACAGCTCGCCCGCCTACGGATAAAGAACCAACAGACGACTGACAGCCGCCGCTACAACCTTCGCCGACGCCACATGGAATACCAACCCGGTGACCGTGTATGGGTATGGACGCCAATACGCCGACGAGGACTTAGTGAGAAGCTTCTTCGACGATACTTCGGACCGTACAGGGTACTTCGACGCCTCGGCGCACTCGACTATGAGGTTGTCCCTGACGGCATTACGAACTCTCAGCGGCGCCGTGCGCCTTAAGCCGCTTTTTGCGCGTTAGCGAGCCTGGGGACTCTATTTTTTTTCCTTTGTTATTGTAATTTATTTGTGTATGCACTTGTTTTTTTTTCTCTTCTATGTTCTTTCACAAGCATCGGGACGATGCTTTTCAGAGGGGGGCAATGCCACGCCCACTTCTTGTCTTGTTTTGATGTATTCGGGTTTGACCGGCAGGGACGGTTATCAACGCTCGACGCTGTCCGCGAAGTAGTGTTCTAGAAGCGTCGCGATTGTAGTAGATCGGTTTGTTAAGATTGCGCCCCGCACGCGAATGTTCCAGCTTTGTCTAGAGATAACGCCGCCACCAGCGATATTGCTGGAAAGTTCGATAGCGCCTGTATAAAAGCCGACGCGCGTGACCGCTTGTCAGTTGATCGACGGACGACGTCCTGTTCGCCGCTATCATTGTACAGCGTGTATTGCTGTAGTTCTAGTTCTCATTTTCCCGGCCACAAGTTCGGCCCAAATAAACAGTTTCATTCTGCAAACGCCGACTGCTGTCTTCGTCGACGTCACGACCACGTGACAATACGATCGTCGGCGGAACGTCTCATCTTTTATACATCTGTGATCTAACCTTCAACGGTTATCGCTGGTGCTTGACTGAGCTCTCGAATAAACAAGCCTACCCCGCGTCCTGCGTGTAGTTTTAACAGAACAATCTAAAACAATCGCGCAGCTGCACAAACAATGCGGCGCGACTTGCGCCGAGCGGCACTGACTTTTTTTTCCGGGGTAAACCCGATCACACCAAAATAAAGAAACAACAGCGGGTGGCAGCACAGTTGCACAGAGTGTGACAGGACACCGCCAATATTCGCGCAATACACACCTATAGCTCCGATTACCTGGCGATTAGCAGCCCAAAACTTAGGGAGCTGCTAAAAAAGCAAATCAGATATAAATAAATTAGAAAGGCCGTTTCGTATCAAACATTCATAGCGAATAAGTATAAAAAATACGATACAGACGTAACCCCATATGATAATTAGGCATGACGTATTGTCAAGTTACCTGGTGAGGTAAGACAAATGAAAATTCATTGCGTATGGAAAACTAATGAACCGCCTCGTTGGGACGCTTCGTAACCTGTGAAGGATGGTTCCTATTTATTACAATTACAATGTTGGAAGTTCAATTTCGCTATTTTTTTAAGCGGTAAGCAGAATCTTTCCTACTGTAAACTCAAGATCCGCTGATATAACTATGTATTTGTTTCAAAATAGCCGTGGGAGCACAGTAAATTCAAATGAAATATCAATCATTAAATTGTAGCAGAAAAAAACGCAGACTGGTAAAAGTAAGAATAACGACAGAGCTCTTTTAGGTAGCACGTTACAAAGGACATGCTGCAGTGACCAAACCGGGAAAAACAGTACAGAGACATAGGTAATCTGAGGGATGCAATAGCAGGACAGCTAAAAAAGAACTTTTGATAACAATCAAACTATCATTTCAAAAACTATGTGAATAAGGATAGCAGGAAGAAAAATATGTGGTACGCCAATACATTTTCTCTTAGGCAAATTCTTGCTCTAATAGATCCAGCTTCGGTTGCGCTATATTGGTAGAATCATAAATGCATGTAGGACAATCGCATGTAAGTCGAACTTTTATCCACCTTCAAATCCATGGTGTGAAAGACATAATATGCAGAGCAACCCCATCCTTGCATGCTTAACATATTTCGTTACGAAGCACCACGCAAAAGAGCGGTATCGGAATTTGCGCGATAAACACCGCACGCATTAGATAGGCGGCGCAGCACAGTGCCTAAGAGAAAGTGACATGGCACAGAGACATCTAAGAGAAATACTACCTGTTCCTGCACGAATACAACCAATGAGCGAAGCTCCTTAGAAATGGGACGCAAACGACTATGCGCCTGAACTCGCTGCTGGCTTTCATGAAGGCGGTAGGTTGGGGAGTGGGTGGGGAGAGCGTCTGCTGCGCTCGGTGGCGGGAACGACTGAAGAAGTGTGTGTGCGATGCGCACAGCGCAGGGAGTGGGAGACAGGGGGGAGAGGGGTGCCAGCGGTGATGCGGCGGAGAGCTTAGACAGTGGCGACGGAACGCCGCGCGCGGCGTTCGGCGCGCGCAGCGTTTCATTGTCTTTTTGCGCCGGCGCCGGGTGGGGAGAGCGTCTGCTACTACATTCGACCAAAGCATCCGTAGTGCGCTGAATGATGGTTGTCATTTCACAATCCACGATAAGGTAGTGAAAGTGTAGATGATCATTATAGCTAGTTCTACACAGAGCTTATTTCTTTTAACCTCGAATTTCTGGTGCGCTAGAATCAAAGAGCTCAACGCCTAAACATTTCCTTATAAACCACCCGCCACTGCTACCCAAAGCAATGCTTCAGAGAAGGGAGCTTCGACGGCGACGGCGGGGTGCGGGCCTAAGTAAGGAGCTTCGCTCCTAAAAAAAATCGAGAAAACAAAAGGTACGTGGTGTGCGCGTAGACGTTCGCGCACTTGTTGCTGTTGTGACTGCGCTAGAGTTGCCACGATACTATGGTCCACCAATAGGGACGCGCAGGCCTCATCGCCTCCCCTCACTAAAGGGCTCTGGCGGAAAGGTAGAATCACGTCACTCTTCTTAGCTTCATTCAGGTGGCTTAGTGGCGCCTTTACCAGCTTGAGATGTGGAGTTAGCCATGGATTATTGTTTCGCAAGGTAGTGTTACGATAGCAGTAACCGGTATCTAAGATGCACGAGCCATCATTTCATGTATTGGAAATACAGATACTGATACACGTCCGTCGAGACGTACCGCGATACAGATACCAGATGCCCAAAGGGTATATAAGATAGGACCGAAGATACATGTATCTTCGATACTGCCCAGGACAGATCCTTAGAAGACCAGTGCCCACCGCTGGTTTTCTCATCGCTGTCGCGTAATTTGTGACACTTTCGCCTTGCGCTTCATACGCTTGTAAAATAAAAATATATTTCACAGCACTCATTGCTTCGGGTGAATGCGTGCTGGGACCGCTTTCTTGATCTGCTGCAGCAGCCGGCCTTTCGGGTTTGGCGAAAGTCACGACGAGACTGTACGTTTATTCTCCACAGGAGCAGAGCAAAACCGAGCGCTTTACATTATCCTGTGAAAGCTTGTTGGCTTCACAGTATACTTCCAGTCGCTGCACGTACTGATCCCAAGACGCACTTCTACCCAGACGGTACGCCACCATGCTGCTGACTGGCATTGCGCTGCGCGTCTTTTTCTGGCCTACGTTGTTCCACTGCCTGTCTCGTCGCGAAGTGCGATGAACGTGACTCGTAGCCAGACCCTCAAGAATAAATAGTGGCAAGCAGACCACGTCATTCGCACGTGTATGAAGAGAGCAGCGTCTGATGCCGCGTCCAAGCACTAGAGAGCTGCATTTGGTGCCGCCATAGAGAAAGAGAAACTACGTATAGAGCGAACACTCCCATAGACCCACGCGGCCGAATTAGGTAGCAAGGGAATCGAGAGAGGGCTTCACCTCTCGTGAAATGCATTGGGACATCAAGTGGCCGCTGGTGATAGTTCCGAAGTTTCGGTTTTCGTTCCGTGCGCGCGCAGTTTGAAATTTCGGAGTGTTCTACGCCTTTTTCTTTCTTAAGCCCCAACCACTGGCACGCGTATGCACGCGTATGCACGCGCCTAGGCGTCAAATGCGCCTCTCGGCGTCGGTCGCGGAGGGCTGTACGCGTCCATACGCCTCGAGGCGCGCGGGGTCAAGACGACTTTGATATTTTCGCCTACGTCACCACGCGTACGGCGCCCCAACCAAGCAGAGGCCGGCATGGGCCGGCGGCGCCAACCAATCAGAGGCCGCGATACCTCTGAGTGCTATGCCTAATGGCCGCCGCTTCGAAGCCACCTCCGAGTGCAGGGCAAGCACGGAAACTACGGTCGCAAACGCTCCTGAGTGACCGCGTCGTCATCCAGTACGTCGACGACACGGCGAACGACCGCGAGTGCTACCAGTGGGACGCTGTTTCGTGCCGAGTTCGAGCGACGCCGACAAATCCAGCGAATGCTTCCCGGCTGCCCTTGCCCCGGTTTTGAGTGCAATCGTCGACCGAGTGAAAACATCGTACCTACTACTGCGGCATGTCGCTGCTCCTGTGCTCTGATCTGTGTGTATCTGCGCTCGGAACGGGTGTAAACATGCTTCGGAGGTTTGAACTCCTCAGCGTGAGCCCTCGCCTACCGCGAAGTCAATTCAGAGCGGTGTCGTCTGCATTCAGCGTAGGCCTCTACCGTCGAGTTCGTGTGAACCACTTCATGTGAGGAAGTTTGGTTGAAGGAAATTGATGGTAGTTGTTTCCGTCGAAACATAGACGCTATATATGACGCTAGAGACTTCACGTGGCGCTTACGCAGGAGTTTTTAACCGCAGTGTGTTTGTTTTCAACATCGCCATTCGCCTCATCATTGCCGAAAGCGAACATCGCACTTGCCAACGCATTTCGGTGATGTGACAACGTACATGAGGAGGATTTGCGGATTCTACGACGCTGAAACATTGGTTGACTTCGGCGAAAATCGTTTGCGTGTGTTGCCAAGCTAACAACAAGCGTGCGCTTGTTGGTAGCAGTGTGACGTGTTTTCGTGCCGGGTACCAGCGACGCCGACACATTAAGCTGTCAGCGGTCTCATTTACATTCATGTATAAAATAGAAGCTCGAACGTGCGCGAGTGTGGTGATCGAAAAAGAAAGTTGCATGATTAAGTGCTGCTTGTGTTGCCTGCTATTTCACATCTTGACTCTTGGTCTGCTTCTCTGCCGTGCAACTACACCTTAGCACATGCCCAGTTGCACATGCCTTGTTTTGCAGGTTGTCTATTCTGACACACATTCTCCCTAGTCTTTTCTGATACTCATAGACGGGAGAATGTGAACAGTGGCGCTTCTCCATCGTTTTACAGTTTACTTAAATATAACACACGTTTTGTTTACAGCTGGACAGCTAATTTGCTAAAAAGCTTGTAAGTGACAAGCACCTCCATTGAAATCTGAGGTGCACAATGACACGATAGTAAGAAGAGAAGAGCATGACATCACACGTATGTGCAGAAGGAATGAAAGTGCAATATTACTGTGCTGCTCTTTGTTTAGAAGGAATTCAAACGGTGCCTCACTGGAACCTCAGACACTTGTGAGACCATTCTAAATTGCGCACATATTTATCTCTTCCTCCAGACTGAATCCAGCTGAAATAATTAATTGATGGTTTCAAATGCCAAATCCTTGGATGTATTGCAAGGACTATTTCATTTCTGTTCAGCTCTTTGTATATGCACTAACTTAGACTATGCATGCACTTAAGCATAATTGAAATATGAAGACATTCATTCAGTTTAGCTATGTTAGACAACTTGCCAAAGACTTTTATACAGTGCTCTGGTGCAATCCTATGAGCGATATCTGTTGTATCATGAAGTTTCAGGCACGATTTATTATGTTAGAGGGTATTTTGACTACTGATGACGTGCAAAGGCCTTCTACGCAGTGCTTGGTTCCAATCTTATGACTGATATCTGTCGCATCGTGAAGTTTCAGGCACGATTTATTATATTAGAGGGTATTTTGACTACTGACGACGTCCAAAGGCCTTCTACACAGTGCTTGGTTCCAATCTTATGACCGATATCTGTCGCATCGTGATGTTTCAGGCACGATTTATTATATTAGAGGGCATTTTGACTACTGACGACGTCCAAAGGCCTTCTTCACAGTGCTTGGTTCCAATCTTATGACCGATATCTGTCGCATCGTGAAGTTTCAGGCACGATTTATTATATTAGAGGGTATTTTGACTACTGACGACGTCCAAAGGCCTTCTACACAGTGCTTGGTTCCAATCTTATTACCGATATCTGTCGCATCATGAAGTTTCAGGCACGATTTATTCTATTAGAGGGTATTTTGACTACTGACGACGTCCAAAGGCCTTCTACACAGTGCTTGGTTCCAATCTTATTACCGATATCTGTCGCATCATGAAGTTTCAGGCACGATTTATTCTATTAGAGGGTATTTTGACTACTGACGACGTCCAAAGGCCTTCTACACAGTGCTTGGTTCCAATCTTATGATCGATATCTGTCGCATCGTGAAGTTTCAGGCATGATTTATTATATTAGAGGGTATTTTGACTACTGACGACGTCCAAAGGCCTTCTACACAGTGCTTGGTTCCAATCTTATGACCGATATCTGTCGCATCATGAAGTTTCAGGCACGATTTATTATGTTAGAGGGTATTTTGACTACTGACGACGTCCAAAGGCCTTCTACACAGTGCTTGGTTCCAATCTTATGACCGATATTTGTCGCATCATGAAGTACCAGGTGTGGTTTGTTGCGCTAGAGGATATTTCGACTACACACAACGTGCAAAAACCAGTGTTCGGTTCCAATCTTATGGCCGATATCTGTCGCATCATGAAGTGCCAGGTGTGGTTTGTTGCGTTAGAGGATATTTAGACTACAGACAACGTCCAAAAGCCTTCTACACAGTGCACAGCTGCAATCACAAGCTTGACATAACCCATTTTTTTGTGCACACTAACATGTTCAAATACAGTTTTTTCTGATATTTACGAACGCTGGAATGATGTACCTGGTTCCGTTCGTGAAATGAATGTATCTGATTTTTGGAGGCACTTGTATGATATTAGTGTTCTATTTCTCTCATTTTTTACCCAGTTGCACTCAACAGGTGGCGATATCTGCTTTTGTTGAAGCAGTTATTGCGATATTACTGTATACATTCTTTCCTTTTGTATTCATGTACACCACTCCTGCAGTAGCCCTGCATTGGGCTGCAATATTTGAAAATAAATAAATAAATAGACTGTTTAATTATGAACTCGATGCGTATTTTGTGGTGAACAGTGCATATTCATTTATTAGAAAACAAGAAAGTCAGGCCATACTTGCAGTGCTACAGTTTACCTGCATTTTGTTGCTAGACGGGACATAAGTAACTGTGAGTTTCCAGTAATGTTGGTTTCTTGTTTCCATGCTACTGAAAAAAATTTGAGTTAGTATGTATGCTTGCTCCAGGATTCGAACTTCTCAATGTTGGCCCATGTATAAACTGTAACTCATATTAGGCAGCTAGAATATTAGTGACGGTGACACCCGTGGTACGCGGCAGGGGCGTAGCCAAGGGGGGGGGGGGGGGGGGGGTTCAAACCCCCCCCCCCGAAATTTTTGAATTTTGCTTGCGCATATATACACGCGCACATACAAACGCACGCACGAACATACATAATGTATGGTTGAACCCCCCCCCCCCTGAAAAAAATTTCTGGCTACGCCCCTGGTACGCGGGAAAGCCGTCTTTTTGTTAATGTGAAAAGTATTAGTCGTTATGCGGCGAATTTTTAGGGCACCTCGTTTGGACTTTGCAGCAAACGTCTATTTCCTCTTTTTTTTTTTTTCGTAACTAAAGTACGTGCCAAGAAACGACGTCAAGCCCACCGACGGTGCGGGCGACGCCGCTCCCGTCCGCTTCTTGGAGCAGAACCATTTTCATGAACAGGATGATTATATTCGTGTTGGGCACTAATAGCATGGCCGTGAACAGGCGTCAACAAGGCGATCGCACAAGCGTTGGCGATCTCGCAAACATCGTTGGCTCTGTCCCGTGATGCAGACGTGAACTTAGCAGCGCACACGCCGATGTCGATTACTTGTGCATACCGTGGTTGTTACTTTGGTCATTGCGACGTTGATTACTTCTTAAATAGTCAAAACAGTGGTGGGTGAAGCACAATCAATATTTTAACGACAGTCTAATTCACTTCGATTGATAACGCACCGTTCTAGGCTGTACATGGACAGTTTTAAACAAAAAGATCAGGCAACACTGTGCCTCTGCCGAAAGCGAGCGTCGGCGCGGTCGACGCTTGCCAGTGGTTGCGCGCCCTTTTCCTCCATGGGGCGCGCCGCGACGCATTTGACGCGTAGGCGCGTGGAACGCGTGCCGGCGCTTGCCAGTGGTTGGTACTTTATTGCTACAGCCGGTCTCTGGGTTACATTTCTCAATGGTCAAGGTAAGAAATTTTTTATCATGAGAATACAAGAGATTGCAAGAATTATTCACGAGCCGTCATTGCAGCTGTCCTCTAGGCAACGCGTAATTCCGAAAAATAGACGGAAGACGTCTTGTCATCGTCGTAGGCAAAGTAAAAAGGGATTTTTGCTTTGGGCATGCAATTCGGCAACACCTCCTGGTGGTGCATATATTAGTTTTCTCAGAAGGAGCGTCAGGGAGAATTGGGCGATGGCGACCGAAGGAGTATTGGGGAGCGCGATGAACGATTCCGTGGAGACGGTGAGCACCTGGAGCTCTAGGCTAGAGCACTGCGCGGGCCCGGGCCGGCCCGAAAGTCCAGGCCTGGCCCGCGGGCCGGGCCGGGTAAGGGATTGTTGGATCAGACTCGGGCCCGTGATCTTCGGGCTCGGGTCGGTGTCGGGCCTGAGCCAGGCCCGTATTAGGCCTGGATTAAAGAGGCCGCCGGCTAGTTCACTTCGGTGCTCTAATAGACAGTTAAAGTTGATGTTGAAGTTTATTTCAGGCAAAAGCAAAAAAAAGGTAAATTTGCCTAGGGGACCGGCGAAAAGGCATAAAAGCCTGACAAAGCGCCTGCCCCATGTAAACCCAAAACCTACAAAAATGACACAGTGCTCAGTGTAAAGTAAAGAGTCAATAAGGAAGTAAGCATAAATGAGTTTCTACACGCAAAACATGTGTGTACAGGAAAACATAAATGGAAAACATAAACAAAAGTTCTTTTGGAAGCCCTTAGTCCGGTATTGCTTTAAGGCGTAACATTTTCAAAGATCGAAGGCGGTCACATGAAGACGACGAGACAGCCATCTTCAAAGAAGAGCATGGACGGTGGCTCGCTCGCTAACGGGTGTGCCTCGCTTTGACAGATCTATGGCACTGCGGTGGCGGTGACTCGGTGAAGAAGGGTGGGACAAAGAACATTCTTGTTTTGAACACGAAAACGTAGAGTACGTTGGGTGCAGTTGCCTGCCGAGGAGTCAACACGACAGCTTTAATTTACGTAATGCTACCCAGCCTGGTGTATTCCACTGAGAGGCAGCCATAGCACATTTTTTTTATTGCATTGTGCAATTGATGAAGTTTGCACGAGACTTGCTACTTTTACTCAACAGCCCTAGCTCGTATGTAATTGATGTAAAACTTTAACTAAAAATATCTGCCATGTTTTTTTTTTCAGTTTATGGAGGTATATTTAGTAGTCGTTCTTTGAAATGCAAAAATAAGATTGCGTGGTTAGCGCTCCGCGCGTTCATGAAACAGCCAGCTATGACTCCAATTATATTTTATATTGCCCTGCACTTATTTTGCAAGAGTGTTACGGGCATAATTAACCGAACGTATACACATTACTAGTGAAAGTCGTGACACTGGAAGAAGTTCCAAAAAGAATCTTTAGAAAATATCTTGTGTGCGGCAGGTATCTTCACAATAACCGAAGGTTGGCCAGTGTCTCCTTTGTGCTAAAGGCATAACTAGCTGAAACGGGCAGGGCCGGGCCGGGTCGGGCCCTAACCTTTCGGGCCCGGGCCGGGTACGGTCCACATTTAAGAACACCGCGCCGGGCTCGGGCGCGCAGGAGCATGGCGTTTTCGGGCCGGGCCGGGCCCGGGCCAGAAAAATCGACCCGTGCAGTGCTCTACTCCACGCGGTCACCGTTGCGCCATTGCTGTGCTACTGAGACTTCTCCTTAGAGATTGCATATCTGGACTTCTGGCACTGGGCATTGAAAAAGCGAGATATGTGGCCAATCTCTCTGCAGTTTAAAGAAATCTGTCTGCCAACGCGGGTACGCCATAGTTCCGGGTCGCGATTTCAGTATTGAGTGGACTGCTAAACGGCCGTAAACCCAAACGGAGGAACCGGCTGTATACAAGCGCCCTCTGACTCCTGGTGCACAATAGCTTGCATGGCATAGAGATTCTTCGTTGTTACGGTCATAAAACGCAGCAAAAGCAGCCTCGGTCTCTCGTCAGATGATGCGCACTACGTCTTACGTTGGAAATTGGCGAGTTAGAGGAAGATGCTCACAAGACCAAGTAGCGGTGGTGCTGGCCAGCCGGAAGAACTTCGGCTGAATTTGGCAACACTTTGTTTAAGCAAACCGCCAACACTTTAAATAACGATTTTTTGGGTACTAAGGGCCCAAACAATATGATTATGGGGCACGCGCGTATTAGAGGGCTCCGAAAATTTATAACATCTGGAGCGTCGTTTAACCTGCATTAGCATCGCACAGTGTACGCGCTTCTAGAATTACGCTTCCATCGAAATGCAACTGCCGCGTCCGAGATCGAAACCGCGACCTTGAGGTCGGCAGCCGAGCACCGAAACCACACATCACCGCGGCGGACAACCCAACACTTGTAATGACGTTGTTTACTGTGGTGCGATTATTGAACTCGAACAAAATGAAAGCATAGTGAGGAATTCGTTTCAGTATGGGGCAATTTTGGCATCTTATCAGCCTTCCAACACAGGGCTAGCATATCCTGGATATGGGAAACGTAACATTCGACGGTAGTATGCGCTCGAGTAGAGAGTTCCCGTTTCGCGGCGAACACCCGACCATCCGACTGATCCAAATCATCGCGAAGCATCTCCTTCCTAATTGCTCTGCTGATGCGGTTGGTTTTGTGTGCTTCATACCGGAAATATTCCGCGCATTTCAGGTAGAATACTAGGTTCGCCAATACCAATCTCGGGTCCCAGTGATTGCAGGCACTGACGCGTTTGATCCAGTTCATCCAGTCCTCTACGTCGTCTTTAACGGCTCCACAAAACGTTACCAGGATCACGAGCTTCCTCTGAGATATCCGGAGATGTTGCGGTCGGTAAAGCAGCAGCAGCTGACCCAGACTGACTTTCTGGTGCAGTAGTCTGCGTCTCCATTGCGCTGGGACAAACGAAATGTCCACTGAAGACTTCCGTGTTGCTGTGCCCTACACCTCCACCAAGTGTGTGAGGAAGGTGAGAAGTTTAAGATATATTGTGTTATATGTAAAGTGAGTGCCCTCAGTATGGCGAATCCACGCAGAAGCTGAGCCGTGCCTAGATTGCCATCACTTTGTTCCGTTCTACTGCGATCTAGTTCCTTTCTAGTGCGTTGTAGAATAGAGGACATTCCCGTGAGCAATATCTTTATGCAAAGACGCTGTAGGCTCTCCGGCATCAATGATCAGAATTCTTTAGAACGTGCGCTTTATTTATGTTGTAGCTGCAACCAAATATCCTATAGAAAAACAAAGTAGCAGTCTATCAAATGACTAGCACATCTGTTGCTAAAATGTCATTCAAACCTCTCTGATATTGGGTATTTAGCAAGAACTTCTTTTAGAAGTTTACATTCTTTCCTCTTCTTCTTAAGAATCCAGATGGAAAATTCACATTTGGGAATGATCGTTGCTGTGCGCTGCAGCGATTTACAGCGCCAGCGACTCGTAGGTGATCGGTGATAAAGGAAGCGCTGCTAAGTTCAAGAGACAGCGCCGCCATTTTGGTCTAGTGGTTATGGCGCTCGACTGCTGACCCGAAGGTCGCGGGATCGAATCTGGACAATGGCGGCATTTTCAATGGACGCGAAAATATTTAAGGCCCGTGTACGTAGATTTAGGTGCACGTTAAGGAACCCCAGGTGGTCGAAATTTCCGAAGCCCTCCACTACTGCGTCCCTGATTACCATATCGTGGTTTTGGGACATTAAACCCCAGATAACATTAAGAGACAAAAATCAGGGATGACACAGACGAAGCGCATCTAACAACTGATTTATTCAAACAAAAAGGCTAAAAAAATTCAAGCATCTCAACGAAGTGAATCACGACGAGCGAGCGAAGCACTCGGGATCGTTCCGTGTTACCGTAAGTCACCTGTGTCATTGCCACTCCGTTAAACGCCTGATGCTCATGAACGGCAGCCGCGGAGTGATTAATTGTTCTGCGGCGTTGAACGCGGGCAGGTCCTCTGCTTTGCGCGGGAAGCAGTAACCGTAACCGTACACTCATTGCAGGGACCTTGCCAGCTACCAAGGAATATATGCACGTCGAGCAAACCATGTAGTCGCTGGGATCACCACCGGAGAACTCTTGCTGCAGCACTGTGATGGCGTTGGCTCGCGACTGTTCGTTTTGTATGTTGGCGATTTTGCTGAACGCGTTATTAAACCACAGGCGATCACACACTTTGCAGCTGTTTCCGAAGCTCCGGTCGAGAAAATCCCGCTCGAAGCGCGCATCGACGCCTCCCATCTCCGGCAGGCAACGCTTCTGGCGTTTAGCCGCAGCTTGCCGCGCCTTCAAGTCCTGGGGCAGCTTGTTGTCGGCGTTGCCGTTGAGCCGCCGCCTCCCGCGCCCTCATCTTCGGGTCCGCTTGGCGTTCTTGCCGCTGAGCCACCGCTTCCCGCGCCCTGAACGACGGGTCCGCTTGGCGTTTTTGCCGGTTTGCCGCTGCTTCTCGCGCCCTCGCCTACGGAGTATCAGCTTGTTGTCGGTGTCGGCGTTGCCTTTCGCGGGCGAGAGTGCGTTCACGTTCGTTTTCATGGCAGAAAGAGAATGCGTGGTCTGGAGCGCGCTTATATACGTATTTGCGCCGCAGCGCCCTTTCGCGTATTTTCACTGCAGCGTGCATTGTGCTGTCACAGGCTTTGATTTATGGGCGCTTAAACGTTGGTGTTTTTGCGGTGCTTTGGCGTAGCGCAGATGCGTGGATCACACCACAGGCGATCACACACGTTTTAGGGGCACATTCCCGATCTGTGAACGGGTATGTGCTGTGAGGGACAGACAACAACGGATAAGCGTAGACCTTAAGGTGCTTCGCCCCTAAAGGGGGGTCAGAAAAGACAAAGGGGAGGGCACTGTGGGCAAACCGCGCATGAGCCAACGAGGATGCCAACTATGGAGAAAACACGTGCATTTATCCCTTGGAAATATGCGTTTACACAACGTCATATCAGTATCCACATGGAACATGCGCGGCGATAAAAGTTCTCTGTTTCGCTAGAAATGCTACTTGCCTCTCTGTAAGTGCTAAGGAGGAAGAGCTCACGCATGCGCCAAACTTCCCCGACAGCATCCTGATGGTTCTCATTTTTTTTTATTTTTGTCCCCACTGTATGCCAAAATAGTTGTGTCACTGAAATTTGGGTTACACTTACAGGCAGAGCAGTGCTGAGCGATATTCCCCTCCTTTGCAACCGTACTACACAAATTATTGTGTTCCTGAAGCCTTTTGTTGAGGCACCTGCCCGTCTGTCCAATGTAGAATGCCCGGCAGGAGAGAGGAAACCTATACACTTCTCGTACCTTCCACTCAACGTATTTCTTGGTATGTTTTACGAAAGGCATATCATCTCCGGCATCTTCATCACTGCTCTGCACGTTGACTTTTCTACATAATCCTACCAATTTTTTCGGCGCCGACAATACCACCTGCACGTCATACCGGGAAGCCACGTTTTAATCTCTGTGCTGCTGTGTGCATGTGCGGCAACACAACCACCAGATCCTTGTCTTTGCTTCAACTTTTCCGGGGCTGCTTATCTCCTTTAGGCGGCATTCCGCCACTGCCAACGAGACCACGCTTGCAAAACCACTCTTTCGTAAGCGTTATATTTGCAAATTCATTAGGCTCATTCTGTGCTGGCACAATTTTTAGTAGCCTGCGACATGCGAGATATTGCAATGGTTTTTTATAAGTTTTCTGTCATTACAATTATATGGCTAGATAGTTTTTCCACTACGTGTCTTGTACATTCAGCAAGTGTGCCCAAACGCAGCATTAACTTTCAAATCTACAAACTGCAGCCTTTTGTCCACAGCGAACTAGAACGTGACGGCAAGGCCGCTGTGTACCGACTGAAAAACAGAACCAATAAAACGTATAACAAAATCCCTACGAGTGTCGGCAGGGATGCACAAATGGTAGTCGTCCACGTAGCTGAAGCACTTCACCACACCGGCGGCGTCCAAACGGGGCTTGATTTTGCGATCCCCTTTCGCCAGGTAAAAGTCGCAAATAAATTAAACTATTGTCGACCCGATGCTGACGCCTTCCTTTTGGTTGAACATTTGGCCGTTGAACTGAAAGAACAAGGAACTCAGGTACCTCGACAGCAATGCATTGAAATCTCCCTGGGCCATCCCACATTTCATCACGAACCACGAGCTCCCGTATCTATCGATGTACTTACAACTTCTTGCAGTAAGTCTTGTTGCGGAACGTTGTAGAAGAGATTCTTCATGTCTGCAGAAAACTACAAAAACTGCCCACCTTCATCTAGAAAGTCCACAACGGCATTCGAGTTCCGGATAACGGAAGGGTCTAACAAATGATGGTGCAAAACAAGGCAACATGAGATTGCCACGAAGCTTTAACTTCTATGACCAGACGAAATGGTTTTGCTTCCTTGTGTCTTCATAGTGAAAAATGATCGAAGGCTTCTCTTCGTCCTTTCCTTAACAGTTTTTGCCAGCTTTTTCAGGTCTGCTTTTTCAGAGAGTCTTAACACTTCATTATTTGCATCAACAACCGACGCTCCTGCCTCTACCGGTTAGTGGTGCGTGGAAATTCGAGGTACGGGGAAACAGGCATTTCAGAATGTATTTTCGTAGCTTTCATTCAAGTGTCGAAACAATGGGCCTATTTTGATGTAACTGTTTCTTCGTACGCTTTCACTCATACACCCGGCACCACAGTTGTCTTGAACTTTTTTCCTCCCTAACAGCTCTACCCTAAAGGGGTTTACTGAACAGAGCCTTATCAGTAAATGGGGCGGGTATATAGCCCTTAACGTTATGAAAAAGATTCACCTTATGCTACTGCCAACGGAATACATGACGTCATGTTCACCAACGAGAGTTAGCAGCTACTAACGAAACTTGCGAACATTTCCTTTCTTCAATACACCTGGCACGCACAATGTGTCTGTGCCACAGTGTTCCTTTGCAAGATGTGCCTGAAGTACATTTCATTCTCACGCTTTCCTAGATCCTAACCCAAGGGATGGTATTATATACTACACAGACTATGAAGACTGTGTTGTGGCGGACTTGCAGCTCCAGGGAGAAGGACATCGTAAGAACCTTTTGTCTCACAGAATTCAGTGCTCACGGAAGTACTACAGGCATAAACAAAGCAATCATTGCAACTGATTTAATTACTGAGGGTGCATTCTTTAACAATAAGCAGTGAAAAAAGCTTACACAATTGTGCACCCATACGCGCCCTCACACCAATTTAGCGTATGTGGAAACGGGTTAAATAATATAGGCTTCAAATATTTCTTCGTTTTAAGTATTATCCGTTACGCATCAACATTACCAGAGGACACGAAAATCCCCGGCCTGGAAGCACGTACCACCTGGCAACGTCAGAGTTATCTTTGAAAGTGTTTTTTCTGTCTTAGAAGGGAGCTGGCTGCTTCAATATTAAAACCTAGTGGCTAATTGTGTGGCTAAATATTTCCGAATAAAAACTATGCAACACTTCGTTGCCCAAGTACAGAAGGAGTCAGCAATATGAATTGACGAGTAATATTTTAAATGTCCCTGCATTTATCTATCCAGAGCTCTCCCTTTTCAGTCTTCATCAGAATAAAAAAGAGTTCTCGTTTACTGTGGCTTTCAAATTTTAGTGTGCATTTTAAGAGCTTTATTCAGGTGGTCTGCAGTGTACTTTAAAAGAAAAGCATCTTCGCTCAGAAAAACGAAGCATAAAGGTTGCTGAGGGTTTTCCTCTGCAATATTTCTCTGCAATTAAATCAAAAAGATTGTTTTACAGACCGCGCTACTTAACCACAATCAGTCTGTCTCTGTGGGTCCTGTAATTTGTTGATATGTCCGGCCTAGTTTTATAGCCAAATAATCTCAGCTCAAGAACACCCGTGCCCGCATAACTTTTTTATAATATTGTTTGTTTCAGAGTGCACCTTGTGGGTCCGAGCCCAAGTCAGGAACAACATACCACAACACTGTATAGACCACTTTGTGGATATCTGTGGGGTCGTTGTTCCCGAGAACAGCCGAGACATGTGCGATGATGACGATGACGTCATTTAGCACCTGGGGTATATTTGCATGCGTCTACAGGACACCATGAATTCATCATAGGGCATACTACTGTCTGTTCGTAAAATGTTTATTTCTAGCACACGTATTTTTCTAGACTTTCGTGTATCATTCAGAAGATTATTGCAGCCTGTAGATCTAAGGAACTGGCAGTAAACGTGAGATATTGCACTGAATAAAAAGAAAACTGGCTAGTTATGCTTGTTTCTGTAGACCACAACACAGCGAATTCCATGCGCATCGCCATATTTGCATCGCGCGTCGCGCCATCTATCGCACACGCGACGAAACAACATGCCCGGGCTGCCACACCAGCAGACGCTACACAGAGTAAACGTGAAACTCCCGAAACTCAGCCCGTCGGAGAGCGTGTTTCGCGTCTTTTCTAGCCTGGACATTTTCGCTGATTTTATTGGAACATCAAGAACAACTTGCTCATGCAAGTCCACAATGTGCACAGTACGTGCTGAGTGGGCTGCGGAAGCAACCTCGTCAGATATGTACGCTGTTACATTTGTACAAAAAAAACGTTCTCGCTGTAGTACGCGTGAATCGTAATTGCAGTGCAGCTCGAGAAAGAGTGAAACGATGTTTTGTTGCCGCATATTACAAGTTGTGAACAAATTTTTGTGAAAGCTGATCATTTCAGCATGCATCGCGTAATAACTAGAGTACGCTTGACGGGTAGTTTCGCGGAACGTAATTTTTATTTCACGAGCGCTCTCACAATAATGCGTCTTGCACACAAAAGCGGGCTAACAAGGAGTATAACCTGCAGTGTCGTTCAGCGATCCCTTTTGGAAGCTATCTGGTGCTTTACAAGCGAAACTGTGCTACTTTATTTAAGCCGGTTAGCTACGCCTGCGACGTAAAGGACACTGGCGCGAGTAGTGTTTACTTACGTGCCAGTATATGTATTATGTGCAGCTGGACGCCTCGTGTCCAAATAAATTTGGGGACATCAAACACTGAAATGAAAGCACGAAATTCTTGCCAGCTGTTGAGGAGCACCATGTCATTTATTACATTTTGAAGACGAAATCTCGAAGGCATGGATGCCATCAAAAGCACTAAAGTTGAATACTACGATGAAAGTGGCAAAGCATGCTGATTGCTTTTGCAGGAAAGCGCTACCTTGCACTAGATTTTCGTCAAAGGAAACGCTCAAAGGTATGAAGTGCACCCCCACACAAAGCTCGCGGCTGCCTTCAACCAGAGTCATTCAATTCTCTTTAAGAGAATTGAATGACTCTGCTTCAACCCAGCTGGGTGTCACGCAAATTAGGTTCGGAAAATGAAATAGGTGGGAATGACACTGCAGAATACACGCAGTTAGTGTACTTACTCGCGCATTTTCACTCGGCTCCTAGTTTTTTTGCTTGAATCACAGTTATCCACTCGTGGAGAAGCTGAAAACACCGCAAAAGCATTATTTCCGTGGCGCGTCGTAATAGTCGCAGACAACGCTAATATCCTCTTGTTGCGCTGCTTGTTTTGGCATCCAAAGACGACGCAGTAGTGCCCAGACGAGCTCTTATACGCCGAAGCGCCGTGAAGGGGTACTTTTTCGCACTTTAACGCTTCAGAACTGCAGCTGGCCCTGTTTACTTGGTGCAGCCCGCGCGCGCCTTGGCAGCCCCGTCCGTCCGGCGTCTGGGTGCGAGAGTATCCGCTCGGCTCGCCAGCAGCCTCGGTGCGAGACAGGCGTGCTCTGGTGTATAACTGGAGGTGTATTGACGTTGTTGGGAACCGCAGGGTCGTGCGCAGTTGAGATTACAGGTCGTCGTATCCCATCGCTGCCACCACTATTGGGAATGGGGTTGTGTGGCCGGTGGGAACACGAGTGGGTATGGTGCCCGCAGCCGTCATCAGGACATGGTAAAGGAAGAAAATACTTCATATACAGTATTTACACGGTTTCGATCTCAGTGAACAGGCGCCGGCGCTCTTTAGTGCGCCGGATTAAATAACATGGCTGGGTTTCACCCTTTCGATCTCCTCCCACGCGGTGACCTGGATTCCACCAATCCTGCAGCACTGGCAGGAGTATAATGAAGAGCACGCCTGTGCCTCCCAAGGTCAATGACCAGTTGACTATGGTTGATGGGCACCTGTGATGAGGCCCTTTCTCGGGAAATGACCTGCTGGTTGCAGACGCAGCCTGTCTGCTGCTGGACAGAAAAGGGCCAGACAGGTGACACCTGCCCGGACTCGGAGAACTGACACCGCAGGTGCGCGGAGCGCCATTGTTTCTCCCCTCCATCCCGTTCCGGAATGTTGCTCATGAATGTCTTAGTCACTGAAAAGCGCGAGAGAACGACGACTGGCGTCAGCTGATGGGTTTGGCATGGCGAGGACTCCACGATTCCCAGTATCCTTCACTGTTCGAAGGCCGGTAACATCATGGCATTTGTGCTGAGGCGCCACAACGTGCTGGAAGGTGCACGAAAATTGAAATTCACGAAAACGGGAGAAGCAGCAAGAGACCTGCACCTTGAGCGTCACCTCGAGTCGCGCATCATAGGTTGCGCTGTATCTTTGGGAAGCGTACTTTATTTGTGATTGACGCTTGCAACTATTACGTCACACTTTCATGCACAAATATCATTACAAACGTGGTCAGTACATGGGAATGTGGAAGGTGCGGGCACATATCTTGCCAACTCTTGGATATTATTCTGTGCGCACCTCTGCAGCGGGTCATTATACTTATGGATAAGATGAGTCAAAGACCTATTTTGCAGAACTGCTTGATTTGATGACTTAGCGAATTGTAGAAAACCTGCGCGGTTTAGGACAAAGTTATGTTTCTTTCTAGCCAATGCTCATAGTCATATTATTTTATTTCTTATCGTAAGAAAAGCTGTGTTCTTCTGGTTTGAACTGGCCATTTCACGGCGTACTTATTTCAACAGTTTACATACATATATATCAATGCACTTTTTAACAATTCAGCCACATTGGTTCAACCAAATATTCCGAAACTTGGTACATTATTTCTCTAGCCGTCTGAAAGGACAAAGTACTGCATTTTTTTTTCAATTGAGAACATTGCGTGCCCTATAGCATGGCGTAAGACTATATAGGGTCACAGTGAGTTGGTGCATGACCTTCGATGTAGCGTCAAAACCTGTATTTTATTTTTGCGTCTTTTCTCGCTTACCAGGCGTCTTCCCGTGCCAGGATTTGTGCTTTTGGCATAGTGAAAACGTAACATCAAACGCGTGAAAAATAGTTTTGCTCTTTATTGTCCCTTTAATGCATTGTCACTCGCATTATGGGACGAGCAACTGATCATAAAATCCATGTGCCCAAGAAGTATTTGAATTACTATTTGAACTATTTGAATTTGACGACATGCCACTGAAACCAAGGGGCTTGGTCTTATTGGTCTCATTTATGTTTTTAAGCCCTCTTAGGACGCACTTTATCGCGACTGATTATATTTATTTATTCATTTACAATACTTCAGCCTGATAAAAACAAACAGAAGCTGGTTGTGAAACAGGAATTTCTGCGAATTCCGCTCCACAAAATGAAGAACACAACAATGAAATTTCGCTATGAGTACAAAACCTGTTTATTCCATTTGTGCCTACAGGAATCTCCTTGGGTAGGAAACGAAACTCTGCTGCAGAACATAAAAGCAAGCGGTAACACAGCAGAGGGCAGAAGTGCCAAGTAACACAACAACCGAGAAGCCGAGATCACTTATGCTGACTCTCGATAGTATCGAATACTTTAACCTGAGTATTCCTAGCATCAAGCAACTCTAACCACCGCAGGAAGGCCGGGCAGCTGCTTCGGTGTATGGTGTATGGGAGGGTACAGCAGACGCCCGATGCCCTATGGTCCACACGTCGTCCTTCGTCGTAGCCCGCCTACTTCCGTCGATGACTCCGTCCTCATTATACTTGCCACTCGTCTGCTCTATTTTCTTCTCCTACTCTTCGTCGTCATTCTAGTAAGGTTCACCGTCGATTAAGACGTTCTTCCTCGGGGTCATTCTCTTCCTCGTCGTAGTCCTCTCCGGTGGAAACATAATCATCGTCACCTGCAACCTCGCCGTACCCACCGGCGCCCTCCTCGTGCTTGCCATCGGGTTCTCCGTTTTGCTTCTTTTTGTGGTGCCGCTTTTGGACCTCTTTCACGTCATTGTCTTCGGACACATCGGCCGAAGTCCGCTTCTGCGGAGTCTTCTTGGCCGAGATGACTTCATCGGCCGGCTGCGTCACGACCGCTTGCTTGTGGGCGGAACTCGTGGATATTATGTACGAAATGCGGAAAAGCCGACCACACCACTCGCCTATTTTCGCGTGGCCTCTGGCAGCGCTCACCAGCTCACATGGCTGCCGAACACCACACAGTCCTGGTGGCGGTCATTCACAAGCAGCGGAATAGCCTTCTCAACGCGACCTCTCCTGGGCGCGTGGTCTTACGTGCAACGCAGCCGGGCCTCCACATTGGGCGCCACTTTGGTCGTCTCAGTTCCGGCGCACAGTCGACGGCCAGCAACGAACGGCCAGCCTCGTGTCGAGCCCAACCCCCCAGCACGTAGCAAGCACCAGGCGCGCACCTCGTCGTCCCTTTCTTCTCTCCATGGCGGCGTCCCTCTTGTGGCCGTCCCCATTGTGTATACGTTCAAACACTGAATACTACCCAATTTATTTAGGTGCTAGGACTGAGTATTGATATTCGGCGGTACTAGAACAGTTGGCCCTAAAACGTCACTAATAAGTAGTTACCGAAATTTTATATATGTGGACTAGATTCTTTCAATGTTTCCGCAGGCGTGCTTTTCCACTTCTCTAGAGAATCTGCCTACAAGCTACGTTCATTAAAATGAATGGCGCGCGTAAAGCAATATGTCGACCCCGTTTCCATAATCGTAGCTTCTTTTTTTGCACTATTTAATTGTTGCACACTCACAAGAACTGCTGAATTTATATTTCTTCAAGTTTCAAGAGACTAAGAATTTTATTAAACATATTAACTGAAGTGCAATAAGAAAGACACCAGCCACGGTAGTCTAGTGGTTATGGTGCTCGACTGCTCACCCGGAGGTCGCGGGATCGAATCCCGGCTGCAGGATTTTGCGCCTGCATTGAAAATGCAGGCGAACATGCTTGAGGCCCCTGTACTTAGATTTAGGGGCACGTTAAATAATTCCAGGTGATCGAAACTACCGAAGTCCTCCACTACGGCATCTCTCATAATAATACCATGGTTTTGGGACGTTAAACCCCAGATATTATTATCATTGTAAAAAAGGCAAAGGGGGCATCAGAAGAGAAAAGTTATGACCCCATATCTTGAAAAAAGTGTTAAGTAAAGCTGGAGATTTTTAATTGCCCTTATAGAGGTGTACACGAAAAAGGTGTATGCCGAAATCACATTCTCGAGAAAAAGTATTTTCAGACCATTTGAGACCTACTTAACCATGTGGCCTCACGGAAACTGTCAGTGTTGAAAACTATTCTGCACTTTCTATAATTATTCGCAATTCCTGCATGTGGAATGCAGCCAAGTTGTTCCTAGAGTGCTTGTGCGCTGTTTACAGGTAATTTCACTTGGACTATCTCAGGTTTTCGTTGGGCTACTTTGCCTCCGAACAACATGTTTCATCGATTGCACAGCTTCTTTAGTAAAGTGTAGGTAGAGAGCTCGGTTATAGCCCATCATGGCATGCGGTACATGACAATTGTTGCAAACATGGAAGTGTTCATGGCACTCTAGAAAGAACGTTGTCGTGGACACGAGCAATTATTTCTGCTTTGCACAAGCATTAATTCTGACAGCTATGGCGCACAATGAAAGAAAAAAACAGGGTTCCTGGGAGAATCGAACCTAGGCATTCTGCACCGAAGTCCAGTATTCTACTACAGTCCCGCCCGTGCTTGAAGCTCATTCGCAAAAATAGCCTCTAGAAGCGTCATGTCGGGCGATGAATCACGGCAACAGATTTAGTATTGCGTGGCAGAAAAGTAAAATTACACCAGGCATCTGGCAATGTGAATTGCTTAACGAGTTGGTGGTTTGAACGTGGCCACCCATTATAAGGGTTTGGCCGTAATTCTTCATCATCGATCAGCCACATAATCGACAAAGCGCGCAGGTACGTAGTGTACGACACGCCTGAAATAAATCAATAAAATAAATAATTCATTCATTAATAACAAATAAATAATAAGGCAATAAATTCGCATTCGATTTCGGCTGGTGAAAAGAGTTCGACCGTATCTTTTACATTTGCGCATTTGCCTGTCCCAAAGAACCTTTCCATACACAAAGCCCGTTATGCTGGTACCGTGCATTCTTCTCTAAATTCTTCAGGTATGCACCCGAAAAGCCTCTGCCGAGCACTACCAAAACTGTCAAGTGCTTGCAAAATATCATGCATTGGTGGTCGATAGCTAGCGCCAGCAGCTCCTTAAAACGCTGTATTAATGTATGTAGCGAAGGAAAAGCAGGACAATAACATGAACACTTCCTATGACGTAGTGAAGGTGGTGAAGGTATACTATTTATAACTCGGGCGCAATCTTCTACAGGTTATGTGACAGAACGTTCTATCGCACCACGCCCCTATTGCAAAACCCAGCGCCAGTGAGTAGCAGCGCCCAGTGCCATGCCTGACTATGGGCCCAGTAACGCGCTCGATACTGGGACGCATGGAGTGGCCCTTTACTGGGAGGCGCTGGGCGCTGGAGCGCAAAACGGCTCTAGAGCGTTAAAGGAGTGGTGCGCACCTAACGTTCATAAATAACCGAGCAAAGAAAGCGAGAGAGAATCAGGAGGAGAAAATCCGTCCGAAAAAAAAAAAACAACGAAAAAAACTCCGCCACCAAAATTCGAACGTTCCATCTCCCGATCCCCAACCGAGCGCTCTATCACAGCGCCACGCCTTTTATGCCTTTATTTCCGGTTGTACGTCACACAATCGGGGACAACGGAATTATATTACAGGACACCACAAACATGTAAGCACACATCTACCGCCAACCAGTGGATGAACATTGTGATTAAATTCCATAATAGTAAGCAGGGATTCTACCCTAGCCAACATGAGGGAACGCATTCTTTTGTTTGTTTTTTTTTCTACCTCGATAAGGGACTATACACGCGCTATCCGCAAACCCGCTCCGCACGTGGCGGGACACCTGCCGCCCGCAAAGGGAGGAGGAAAAACCGGAAAGACGCCAATCGTCGCACACGGGGTACCGGTTTTCCCTCCTCCGTTTGCGGGCGGCAGGTGACCCGCCACGTGCGGAGCGGGTGTGCGGATAGCGCGTGTACAGTCCCTACACTGGGCCATACTTTCTTGAAAATACTGTCTTGCTTGTCTGATATCCGGGCAGCGCCTCCTCTATTTTTCTGTGCCTGGGCGAAGGAGCGGAGCGCAGTGGGAACCGACCGTCGTCGTTAGTGCGGCTTTTAGCCGTCGGGCGCCGCTACCGTAGTAGACAAGCCATCGCGTCGTCGCTCGCGGAAACGAATGCCGTGGCTGCATTCGAAGCTGCTGTATGGTTCAGTTTCGGCTGTATTCGCGTTGTTTAAAGTATAATGAAAACTTGTAAACTGGAATTATGAAGCACTTTTCGTACTGGGCTACCAGCCAATTTCGAAGGCATGTGTCTTTCGCGGCTATCTGATCGAGACGCTTGCGCGTCGTCTGCTAGCCCGATACCAGAGAGCGCAAGCCAGTGATGCGCGGAAAATGGTCTTGTCACCGTTACGGTTGATTGACTGAGAGTCGGTTTTCGACTGTGTGAAAGTCGATTTTCGAAAGCAGCATTTGCCAAGAGCTAATACTGAAAGCTTGGGCGCTTAAAGTTCCCCGATGAGTGCCACCGTCTACTGGTTTAGCACACTACACGCATGCCTGGAGTTCATGCGCTAAATAGCATGAAATGTCACTAGACTGCTTCCAGGGATATACGTGATTGCCCGTTCCCTTCGTAAAGCTTTTGAGAATTACGTTTGTTTCCACCGGCAGAAAGCAACAGCTGGTACCAGAAAAAGAACTAGGCCAAGTGATTCCACCATTTCAGAGCTTAAACCAGTTAAATCGTGGTGGTACGAAATAAATCGTGGTGGTACGAAAAACAAACACAAACAGCTACATATGCCGCGCGCTTCCTACAACACTGACAGATGTGTCGTTCAAGTATAAAGTCCTAGTGCCGACTCTCAACTTGAGCCACGCCAATGTGAAAGGCGTGAAAAATGGTGCGGCCTGTTTTTGTCAGTTGCTTGAGCTCGTCTATGTATTCGTCGACGGATTGTTGTAGCCTCAGTATCTGGCTCCTCAGCTCTCTTTCTTTTCTCTTTTATTTGGCCCTTTCGGTAGTGAGCAAAGTAGAGGCGGAATGGCTGTCTACCTGGACGCTTTTGTCGCATGGAGCAGCCTGCTCAGCCTCGTGCACTCATTTATTGTTACACTGTACATAATGATTGTCGGTTGTTTCGCCGGTAGCGCATCTGCTGTCCATGGGCTCCGATTCTTCAGCTTCGGGAACTAATGTCAGCGCTGCATGCACATGGCGGCGATCGCGAGGCAGCGTTGCTACTGGTACTACGTGCATTCGTTGACTGTTCAAACGCAACACGGTCACGTTTAGGGATACTTACCATGCTTGGTTCAGTTGTTACCTTGGGTTGCAAACGTGAAGGGTAGTCTGCAAGGAGTGACGCTACTGCATCCTTCTCAAGCCGACGCTTCTTATATTCTATGAAATCTTCGGGTCGTAAACGACGGCTGCATATTCTAGTGTAGTTTAAAGGTGTATTAGGGGACCAATTATCCCACCTCGTTACTTCAAGCCACCTCTCCTGAACACCAGCAACATCTGGAATTTCACGGAACGACAGCCGCATAGTGTATCAAGGCAAAAGCCTTATAGATGCCTCATCAAACGTGAAAATTGACCGTTGGTGGCGTCAACGCGAGTGATGCAAAAAATAATTACGTGACGACATCATATGGTGTCACAGATCATAAAATTTTGTGACATCATCGTGACGTCCCACAACGTGGCATCGTCATATTGCACCTTCGCTTGGTCAAAATGGGCCGATCACGCGTGCAGTGCATGCCTCCGCTGATTTTCAGAAAGCTTGCACTGCTTCCGATCCTTGAGGCTGTAAGAAAACCACGTTAGGAACAGAAATATCTTGGAGGGAGGCAGGGAATGTTCAATACTGTGGGAACCACGCCCACCGGCTATTGCAAGATAGCGCCACGTGCTGCGCAGAGGCGGTGCGCGTGGCCCAGCTGCGCGGCTTAGAAAAGGCAGCCTGCGCGCTGCCCAGGGGAGACGTGCCTGGGCTGCCAGGAAGGACGGATGCTGCCACCCGCGCAGGCCGCTTGCTGCTGCCGCCGATGATGGTTGCCGCCCCGTCGTCTCGTGTCCCTGGACCGACCCCGCCGTTTGCAGCGTAGAGTTAAAGAAATTATTGTTGTTTGTTGTGAGTTGGAGCCTCCGTCGTCCTTGCTTTAACTACGGACGGGACGCAGCAAGCCCAGTAACCACAATACATTGACTGGGAGAAAAAGAAAAAGATGGCTTTCGCTTTTCAGTCGTCTTAGATGAATGCATGAGGCACCCTGTGAGATTTTTTTTCTCTATCAATAAAGGGAAATAAAAAGAGAATCATAATTTCTATCAATTCCATTTGCAGAGTGGAACACAACAGTATGACATACTAAGGCAATGCGGTGGTTGCAATAGCCCGAAATAAAAAATAAAACGCGAATACTATGAAACTCGAGTTCAAGTATCGAACCGGCAGCGCGGCCTGACAGACTGCCTGCTGAATACGTACAGCGGGGATGGAAAGACACGCGAACATGCGGCATCTGTATTTTTTGCTGTTTCGCATCTATTTTCAATTGGTTATAGCTTGGATGATTGATGAAAAGACGACGTCATCCATGACACGATAAAAGACCATCTCGCATCTTTTTATTGCCACCACGGTTAGAGCGTGATGAAAGCAGCGCGCCGCTATGTTCGCGTTTCTTTCCATTCTCTGTAGCTGTCAAAGCCTGCAAAAAGCACAAATGCAATTAAACTCGGATGCAAACACAAAATCGTGAGCTTCGTGATACGCGCGACCATTCAGCGCCACCTTCCCTTAGTCTACTTGCACAGCGCCACCACTCGGCAGCGGCGAGCGAACGCGGAGCGCGCGCGCGACGGCCCGAGGATAGCGTTCGCCCAGGCACTGAAAAATAGAGGAGGCGCTGATCCGGGTCACAGTAAAAGCTAGCCATTCATGAGCACCACATACTGTGCCAGCCACTCACCATGATTAGGTCAAAAGGTAATCCGTCCTCATTGTCTATTGCTAAGTACCTAATTCCATGAGGGTCTAACGGAAAATCTTTTTTATTGTCCTCTGCAACACGTCCCAATAGTACACCCCTTCCCAACAGTGCAGAAAGGCATGGTCAATTGTTGCAGTTTCGTTACAGATTAAGCAGTCGGAGCCCCATGGCATATAAGAACCTCGCTCATCTAAAAAGGTTCTTACTGGTAGTGTTCCTGTGTGTTTTTAAAAAAGAAAGATTTTGAATTTGGAGCTGCTTCCATTTTTTTAACTCGCTTAAGTATATTGTGACCCTTGCGTGTAGTGTATAGCGCTCTGTATATTAGAATGGGCAGCACAATATCACGTACATCCTTATGAACCTTTTTCTTTCCAGCAGAAAGGGGGTAGTCGGTGGAAAAGCGGACACCCAAAAATGCACAATTGCCACGACTTCCTTCATAGAGCCTTGTACTGCATCTGTTATCACTTGAGTGCCGACAACGCTTCCTGTTAATAGTGTGCCAAATAAGACTTGGTCGACTGTTGACCACAGCGCCACGCCTAAACGTGGCGAGCTGGCCGTAACAGCGCTAGTCTTTTTTTTTTCTTTATTGTCTGGTGCAAAATAGTGCAGAAAGATCAAGATACACATATATACATTGGTGACACACGAATGCAACACTGTCTAGTCTAGAACTTTTTCATATCTTTAAACACGTCGAGTATAGTGACCCAGTCTGGTCGGTCGGGCTGGGCTCTAAACGTCTCCGTAATTTGCACAGCAGTGTCAATGAAATTTTCTCCCGAAGATTTTACACGCACGTCTGCGTGGCGTACTGCATTCGCGTTTCCCACAATCTATGGAGACCCAGAATCAGGGGCGTAGCCAGAAATTTTTTTCGGGGGGGGGGGGGGGGGTCAACCATACTTTATGTATGTTCGTGCGTGCGTTTGTATGTGTGCGTGCCTATATACGCAAGCAAAACTGAAAAATTTCGGGGGGGGGTTGGACCCCCCAACCCCCCCCCCCCCTTTGCTACGCCCCTGCCCAGAATCATTGTTATGTGATATGGGCTTTGTATTGATACGAACCTTATGCCATAAGGATCCAGGGACAGCTCTTTCTTGAGAGCGCCTTAGAGCAGGTCCCCATAAAATACGACATCCCAGCAATCTAGGAAGGCGTGTTCATTATTCTCTGGTTCTTGGCAGAGAAGCCAATAGGTTGTCCAAATAACGGCGATGCCATTTGCCTGAAGCTATGTCCGTAAAAGAACTAGTCAACCCAGTAACACTTAGTGTAACCAACTCTTCAATGAAGGAAGGCGGGATGGTGTGGATGGGGGGGAGGGGAGGTACACTAACTGAGGCAGCCAGCGCAATCATCTTTCTTCATTGTTGCGGCCTCTTGAAGTGGTACTTCAGCTGGCTACATGCTGCTCGCAACTTGTTCTTCTGCTGGAGAATTTACTCGTAAAAGTTCTTGCACTTCACGTGGAAGTTCAGCTAGAATGGCTAAAGGTCCTCGCAGCCACCGGCGGCCAGCGAAACATTGCTTCGTGCACGCGATTCTTACGAACTTCGTGCTCCGTAGCGTGATGCGCGTTGTTGGGCTTCCGTTGGATCCCATACGAATTTCTGACTAGATGGCCAGAACAAACCCAGGACATATAGCCGTCCCGACAGGGACGGCCCGGAACACGGCACACTGTACGGAAAGTCGGGACAGTCCCGTAGAAACCGGGATGGCTGGTAACCATAGTAACACACCGTTCTGTTTCATATTTTGATGTGGCATACTCAGCGAAGACGCGATCTTTCATTCCAAATAAAGCTTGCCTCTACATTACACACAAGCAATCGCCTGCCGGCAATGACTGACATGCCGATGACGAATGACATGCCAACAGTGCTAAGTTTGTTTAAGAATCAAGTTTAAGATTCAATAAGAATTTAAGTTTGCTGGCTGTTACTGCGGAAGTTTAATTGCCGTTTCTCGTACTTTCTACTGGTAGACATTTACATAAGTTTTATATAGACTCGTTCGATAAATACGCGCGTACTTGATTTTAACATTGTGTAGGTTTTTCGCGCAAGCTACGATATGCAAGTACTGTGGCCATACCGGTGTACTGGATTTCAGCTTTATCGATACGTATACAGCTATGAAACCGCTTGGCAAAAAAGAAATACAATTCGCCGAAAAAATATTCCAGTGTGTCAGTTCACTAAGACGCATTGAAAAGTATGTGCTCTTACATATTAGTCAGAGAAGTACCGGCGAGTGCGGCCGGCAGATTTCGGTGACAGCCGATGTGCGTTGCTGAAAGCACGTCGCATCGATGGGCATCGCTCCTTGTGTCGGCACCGTACACAAGAGAAAATGATTCATTTAGGTTCCCCAATGTCCAAGCGGTGCTATAAAGTAATTCTTACATGTCAGAATTGCATACAGTCAAACATCGAAGCGCCGGTGGCATGTAGACGGACTCCGTCGGCACGCTAGCCTAACGCTTGCTGTGAGTCGCACTGTCTATGACGAATCTTGGCGCAGGTGAGTTGCGAAGGTTCAAGTTTCTGCATTTTAGCTTCGGAACCTTTCCCACTGTGGCCTTAAGGGTAGCTGAAGTAAGTGGAAGTGCAAGAGTTGCCAGGGATGCGTTCCCGGTGTGTCACGGCTGTTTTTGCGGTCTCCGTTGGGAGAGATTGCGAAGCCAGAGCGTATTTACTCCTCGCCAACTGCGCCGCGATGTAACGAGTTGGTGACTCAGTTCAAACCGACAGCTCCAGACATATAATGCATTGCAATGGAATAAGTGCACCAAGACAACGCGGATGTGAAACAGATACATGTCTGGGGCGTGCACAAAATGTGCATTCACTGCTGCTACACGCTCCCCAAGAATCAACGCCGTTAATAACACTACATGAATAAAAAAAGCGTGCTAGAAAGCAAAAGGCAAAAAGAGAAATCTCCAACCAGAAGGTTTATTTTAAAAAAACCCGACGAAAATGATCAGCGCTGGCTGATCATTTTGATTATAAACATATTTTTCTCCACATTCCAAAGCGAAGCATTAAAATTGACAGTGATTTCACATATCACGCACATCATGAAAATAGTGTGCATCTCGTCCTCTTTCTCTGCTAAACTAGAAATTGGGACACGTGCTTGAGACCTCTTAGGAGAGCATGTATCGGTACCGTCGAACCAAACATTCGATATTTAACGGTACTGAAACATTTCGCCGTGCACAGTAACGAAAGCAGCGCGTGGTACTCACATGGAAAGCACAGGCTCCGTTTTGTGCTAGCGCACTGTAGTGAAAATTCCTGCGTTTCCCAAATGCGCGCCAGCGTCACAAAGGCAAAGCCAGAACCAGACCCAGCGCGACCTAGTTTTTTCCCAGTGAGCTCAACGAAGTGCCAGTGAATCCGAGCGTGGACAATTGTTCCCAGTGCGGTCCAGTGCCAAAAAACGTACTGGTATCATGCTGGAGGTACTGGAACGGCGCTGGTTTTGCAATAGCGACGGGATGGGAAGATGTGCTGTGGCCCGGGTTGGGCTCCATCTCACCGCTACCACCAGTTGTGTCGTCAAGGTTACTGTGGACCCGGACTCCATTCGGTAGCGTTACTGAGTTGAGGAACTGATGCTCGCAAGGTAGGAAAACGAAAACAAACAAGTTTAGTGGAACGTTTTACAAACTTATTTGCATAGTAAAAATGTAAGAGTTCAGTGACGTGCGAACTCGTTGAGCCATTAACGTAAGGCCCAGAGCGCCTTCTCTTACACAGCACCATCGTTGCAACACCTCACGGTGGCTCCACCTTCTTGGTTGTAGCTATTCACATACAAGACGCCACCCACTACCACACCAGCCAATCTCTGGCTGGTGTCTCTGGCTGGTGTCAATTGCAACGACCCTGTTGAAGCAGGGTTGTTGCAATCCTTGATGCAGGAAAGTTCCTGAGGTCAATGACACTCAAGAGGGGTCAGGTCGGGAGAACGGAATGTCGGTTGAGTTCCTCCGCCTGACCCCAGAAGGGTTGGAAAGGGGTTTACGGCGACCTATAATCACTCTGGTCAACGCAGGAGCCCGGTCACCGCCGTAGCATCTCAAAACAAGCCACAGCGGCCCATTGTGAAGGCGGCGCCAGCTTTGACGTCACCACTCTGTTCGTCGAAGATCACACCATTCTCTCCCCGCTGTAGGGTTCCTCTCCGCCGCGGAAAGCCCGGATCCGGGAAGGATCAAGGTATCTCGAGTTTTGTGGGAATGTATCGCCAGCCCCCTCTGAGAGACGACGTGTCGCCAATGACAGTCATAAGAGAGGCTATAGCCTGATGGTGAGACGTGAAAACATCAACCGGAACTGGCAGTCCTGTCATTCATTTTGTCCTCTGCCATATAAAGAACGGGGACAGAACGGCCGTAGACACCGTTCCGTCCGACAGAACTAATATAGAGCCGTCTCCGGACAATTTGGATTGGATGCAAACGCACGCGCTCGGGCCGGAAAAGCGAGATAGCCTGCTTTGTGTCTGCCTTAGTCCAATCCTGCGCCGACATTTTGCGAAAATGGCCAACAGTGTCACCACAAAACGTCTCGCGAAATGGCGACACCACCTAAGGTGCAATCAAGACATTAAAGGGGCCCTGCAACACCTTTTCAGGACGAACAGAAAAGGCGGCCGATGGGTAGTCGAGGCTCCTAAGAACACGCAAGCCAAACATTGTCGCGCAGCACGCGGCCTGCAATGTACAATTATTTCTCAATATGAACTAGGAATCGTTCCCTCTTCACTCGACAAATGATGCCATAAACCCAAATGACCACCCCATAAACCCCAAGTCCACGGCCATTGGCTGATTTGAGCATCGTGCGCTCCATAGTTACCGCGGCCGCCGCAGGAGGCCGCCATCTGGCCGCACGCGCGCTCCTAATCACACTGAAAGCCAACCGCGCATTCGAAGAAACAAAATAAAAGAAAGCGCTGAAGGTCATCACGCGCGCTGAAAAATTTGCGCTCACACCCCCTTTCCCCTACCCCCCCCCCCCCCATTAGGCAGCTTTCAGCGCGGTCGCTGGTACGAAAGGGGAGAAAAAGCGCTTGTAGCGTATACAAATTCCCGTAACTCCATTTGTAATTTACTCCTCCTAAAAATTTTCCTGCAGTCGAATTGCGAGGCAATAAGCTATTTTAATAAAGGTATTCAACAATTACTTGGTAAAGGTTGCATGGCCCCTTTGACACGAATAAATTGGTAAAGTCATCGCGCTGCCCAATTTCAACGTTTAAAAAACAGGAATTACAGGGCATGTCCTGCGGAAGAGCGGCGGCAGAAGACGGTACATCGACTGATTTGGAAAAGGATGGAAGAGATTTTCGATTTAAAAAGATTGTGATACTCTACACGTTCTGTCTTTAAGCTTCATATGCACCAGCGAGTTAAAATAGGGCAATATTTGACTGGTCTTGTTCATCAAAAGGGCGCTATAAATGATCTGAAGAAGTAAAGACAGGTTAGACTACTTTCAGCATTACGCAAAATATTCACAAAGGTAATTGCGAGTAGGACTAGAGCCATACTTAACCTTAATGAACCTAAAGAGCACGCTGGCTTCCCGAAAGGGCACTACACGAATCATCTTAATGTGGCCAAATACACAACTGACTCATCTGCCGAATACTTTGTGCGAGATTAAAACCACGTGAAAAAAACAAGGACAAGTGGAAGGAACGAGCAAGACACCACAGGCACAGACCTTCTGCCTGTACTCGTTTTTCTCGTGCAGTTTAACCTGACGAAAGCTATAAACCAACTAACCCGCAAGAACGCCCGACTGCGGCAGAAAAAAAATTCGGCTGATCCCACGCTTTGTGCGAATCGGTTCTATCATGGGCGAAGCAGTCAGCCAGTTGTGCATACTGCACGCGAAGCAGTTGTTCATACTACATTTTTTGGCTTTAAGCCAAAAGATTCCAGAGTAATCTGGAAGGTACCCAGAGATTCGCGCGCTGCTTGCGGAAGGCAGTGGTTATACGCAACGTCGGTTATACGTGGGACGGACCGGTTACATAAATATATCCCCTCTGAAAATCGATCGTCCCGATGCTTCATACAGTTTTTTGAAGGGGAAAAGTGCATACACATGGAGAGTACAATAAAAACCATCCAGTTCTTGCACACTTCGACGACGAAGCGGACACAGACATTCACACGGACGCAAGCAATTTGGGACTCGTTGCCGTGCTGGTTCAGTAGCTAGATGGAGCCTGAGGTTGCAAGAAAAATAGACCATCTCCCGCTGAAGGTAACCATGAGTGGATGCGCAGCAGCGGGGAGATGGTTAGCTTGAGCGGGAGATGGTGTAATTATATTGAGAGGACGAATGAGAAGGCATAAGAGAAGAGAGACAACGCGGCTAGGCTTCGCGTTGCCGCGCCGCCTCGAGATCCGCCGCTCGACGTTGACGTTTTGATTCGGCTGCCCGAGCCCGGAGTTCACGGTCCGCTTGCTGCCGTTAACGTTTCCTTTCGGCTTCGCGAGCCCGAAGTTCGGGATCACCACGTCGCCGCTCCAGTTTCGCGACAGTGGCCCGAGCGCTCATCGCGGCGCTGCACAGGAGCACCGTCGTTTTCATACCGCGGAACTACCGTGACTCCCCCAGCGGAATATGCAGCTGTCGCACCACCTGTCGTGCGCGCCGCTCCGTAGAGTAGAGGATTCCCAGAGGAGAGGGACGGGGCGTAAGAAGGTAGACAGAGGGAGAGGGGCAGCGCACGCGCGGAGGGGGTGGACACCGTGGGACGCGCGAGTGAGGAACAGAGCACCCCCCCCCCCCCATAAACTGCTTCGCATCTAAAGTACCTTGGCGTCTCACTTTCCGGGCACAAGTTCATCCAAATAAAGTTCCGTAATTCTCAGTCTTGCTGCAGTCTCCTTCGCTGTCACAACGACGTCAAATCTGGTGACGGTGCTGGTTTCTTCATGTTCCGGACGCCAACGAAAGCAGCCGGTATTCAAGCCCAAAACGTGAAGAGGACACTGAAGCCCTCCCGCAACAACGAGTTAGGCGGAGGCTGCAAGGTTTGCAACCGCAGTGTAGACCCCTACCCTGTACCTCCACCAGATGTCACGTGGTTATTACAGCGAAAAAGGCTGCAGCAAGGCTGGGAAATACGGAATGCTTTATATGATTGAACTCGTGCCCGGGAAATGAGAAGTCAAGGTACAAGCAATCGTCATCGGCCGTCCAGTAATCTGATCGGCGGTAAGGTGCGTAGACATTTATACATGCCGCATCCAACATTCGGGCCTTTTTGCTAGTGGTCGAGTTCGTTCCATAATAAACTCCACTGTTCGCGTTTGCGCGCCCGAGCCTCTCAGAAGATTCTCAAGCAATATGGAATATTTCCAAACATTTGGGCGCGGTTTGCCCAAGGCAGTGGTTCTATGTGCAATGAACTCGTTACATAAAAATGGCAAAATAAGCACGCGTGGCAATAGTATGACACAGATCTTAAGGAATGATGAAAGCTGTTTCATTCACGGATGAACAACAAAGCCACTAGCATACGCGCAAGTTTGCGTGATGGCTAAGAGAGACAGTGAGCGTCTTTATTTGAGCATAGAGTTCATGAGAGGCGTGCTTACTCCAGAATTCCTTCAGCTCGGGCTGCGTCCCGAGCCCTCGGACCAGCCAAGGTAGTACAGCTTTCATGTAATGCAGGGCAATTTGTTCTGTGCAGTAATTCATATATTAAGCAGGAAAAAGAATGATGAAAAACGTTAAAAACAATGACGTTTGCTGGGAGTCAACGTCCGGTAATTACATAGTGTCCGTTATGTTTTAAAAAACATCAATTTCACCTACCCAATACGTTCACCTTTGTCCTCTTGTCATTCAGCTACATCCATTTAATAGTTCACGAAAGCTTTGCTGTTTTTTTTTTCTGTGCAGACGGGTCGGCCAGTAATCTTCTGAACGAAAGCGTAACGCATAGCTAGTCATATCCACAGACCTTCTTGGGAAAGCAGCGAAAAACAAGTGAAATAAAAGCTGTATGGTGTTTTTAAAGCCTTGTTCGCGCTCAACAGCACAGCACAAGTGTTTGTGAATCGTAAAGAGACCTCAAACTGAGGATGTCACACAAATCACAGGACGCACTACTCTTCGTACAAAACCGCTCAGATGCACCAGTTGTGACTGAATGCGCCAGCTGCGAAGTTAGCCAAAGCTTCGTACATGCACATCAATGACAGGCTCGAATACCATCTCTCGGTACGCTACCGCTTCGTCGACCCATTAGAGTAACTAGTGCCTGAATTCGAAGCATTTCCAGTGAACCCCAGGCCAATTGAGCGTGTCTATGTACCCGCCCGTGCAGCTCACACTACTCCATTTACACGCGCGGGTGCATGGCTGTGAGAGTAAGGCCACTCGAACTGCGTGCGCATCCACAGAGCGGGTGGGAGGGCCACGAGCCAGGATAAATGTGTTATGTTACCAACGCAATCGACGTCGCAGCATTCATTGCTGCAAAGAGGCAAAGCCACCAATGCAGGTTTCACAGTGGTCCTTGGGTTGTAATACAGGGCCAGCCGTTCACCGCTTTCCCTGTTTGCAATTTCTTACTCCAATGCAACCGAGACACATAGCGCGAAACACATATATGCCAGGCACCTGCTAGAGCTTTCCGAAGTGCTGCTTTCTAACCTCCTACCGCTAAAATGACCGCACTTTCGAATGCAGCTTGACACCACTTTTTCCTGCAGAGGAACTGCCGAGGACTTCACAATAAAATTCAGGAGCCCTTGCCTTATCAGGAAAATAAGGATAGTTCAAGCTTTGCATCTGTGTGTCTGACGTACTGCTTGCCTTTCTTTCTTTTTCTTCTTTCTTTCTTTTTTCTTTCTTTGTTTCTTTCGTTCATTCTTTCTATTGCATTGCGAATGCTCTCCAGACTTTTCCGTCCTCCATGCCGGGGATCGGGCCTTCATCTACGTGCTTCACAGCGGAACACATAAGTTTCTACAGCCAACAACGGCGGCCATGTGTTCATATCCAGGTAACAATAACATATTTCATCGTAAAATGACCTCGACGAAAGCAGAGATTGCGATATCATCAATAGCTGATCGCCGTCAAATCCACGGATCACAGAATATTGGAAAACGGCGCATATAAATAGGCATGCGACTGCGCACCTTCGAGGGCCTTATCTCTTTACGCTCACCGGCAGCGGGCTTTTCCCGTACAACGCCGTCGAAATCTGCGAATTGTAAAAGCTTCACCTTAAAATAGGAAAGCTACGCCATGGCCATGGGCTAAGGAAGCTCTCTGCTTGGTGACTGCTCTTAGAGGAAACGAACTATCTTACGCACGTCTGCGGATTTCCTGCGTATGATTCCCTAACCATCCGTGATCGACGCTGCATTACTTCACTGGGGCCTCGAGGCAAGGCTGAGGTTATGTGGTGACTTCATATCCTTAGACCCCAGTTCGGCTGCTGTCGTGGTGGAACAAACGGAAAGGAGTGGTGACAGTGCTCGTTCGCCTCTGGCGCACGGACGTGACTGTTCTGTCACTTTGCGGGCGTCCACATGGTAGCGCTTATCTATTCCGTCTTGGGTGGCTAGCTCATCTCCGTCGAACTCACCAAGGATGTTCAATGCTTCTCGGGGAAGACTTCAAAGCAGCACCTCATCAGTCGTGCGCCAACATACCTTCAGTGCGATAGCACTTATACAGAAGCGCAGTTTTTCCTTTCGAATACCCCGATCACCTCTACACGACGTGGGGATCATCTCGGTTCTTCATCGTATGCCCCGGATTTCTCGCTGTAGTTGGGTATGCGTGCCGTTTCAAGGGATCAATAGGCATACCGTAGAGGGAGTGATCACCACTACCTGATAATCGACAAATAGCCAATGCCGCCTCCACCGTCGATGCTACGTTGCCGACTGGGACTTATTCCACAAGGAACTGAACGCCTCAATTGCGGCGGCACCGTCTGACCCATTGCAAGTGGTTATGACACGGTCGCCAAAAAAGTTTCGGTTTCCAGGAAAGAAAAGAAGTAGAGCGTTGTTTGTTGCCCATACATATATGAGAAATGGACTGTAAAAGGATATTTAAGCACAAAATTAGTCCCAAAAGTCGCCGGCTATGTACACCGTGCACCGCCAGAGGCACCCATTTTGCAAAGGCGTGTGACGTCATGCGCTGCATGGTGCGAAGCCGTCGTCTTTTAGGAAAGCTTCAGCCGCTGCAAATCATTCAATTCCATTGTCAAGCTGAAGAAAGCTGAAATAGACGTTCCGATCACGCACGGGGACTTCTTTTCATAGAGCGCTGAAGCCAGGCCAAGCTGTTCGGGTGATAAGAGGCGGTCGCGCGTGTGCATTGTCGCCGAAGCGTTTGTGTTTCCCTCCGCTCTCATCACTGCAATTCTTTGAAAAGGAAAGCATACCACGCTGTGCGCGCAATTATTTGCACCTCTTTTCTTATTTAGGCTTGTTCTTCATCCGGCGGCGTATTCCCTGAGTCGGCCTGGAGCCCAGCTTAACTAAACACAACATTGATGCGCGCGCAGCTGACCACGGATTAAACTAGTTCGCCGGAATGCAGACGCTCACTAAGCAAGCAGCTTGTTAGGTCACGGCTCACGATTACGCCGATGTTCGCCGAAACTCGAGCCGCTCGCGTGCTTATAAATCTCTTCAATCATAAATAAACTTCTTGACAAAATGTGCTAAAATTTCTCCAGTTTGTCTCTACATACACATTGATGAACCCACCTATCTCACATGACGGCCAGCGCAGACAGTACAAGACACAGGAGAATGTGCACGATACAGACGCAGCGCCTGTGTCATGCATCTTTACAGCGAAAGCTGTTATGAGATCATTTCACCGGCCGTTTTTGGCGCCGTAGTTGTCCGCCGCCGCCGCCGCCGCTGCCGCCGCCGCCGGTGTCCGTAACCAGTATCGCTCGAAATAAGAAAAAAAGCTAAATAAGAAAAAAATTCCAGGATGGAACGAGGTTCGAACCTGGGCTCTCTGCGTGGGAGCCCAGTATTCAACCTCTGAGCCATGCCGGTGCTTGAAACTGCTTTGCAAAAAGGTCCTATACAGGCTTGATGTCGGGAAGGAACCACATTAGCATATGCAATATAGCGTGGTAGAAGAGTAAAATAAGCACCAAGCGTCGCACAACGCGAATTCTGTAACCAGGCGTCACACAATGCGCAACGAGTAGATTGTTGAATGCTTCCAACCCATTACAAAGGGCTCTGCCATAATTCTTCGTCGTCATCAGGCACAACATCAACAAAGTGCGCATAATGCCTTACATGCGTTTAGCAGGTACCACGGCTCTCCGTAGAATGACGAAAAATGGCACAGTGCCTGCTGCCCTGCTTCTCAAAAATTACAATGATTTATAGCGTAGTGGGTTCCTCGCAAGTGCACTTGTATTGGTTGCCAAGGAAGCCCATAAGCGCATGATCCATTTCCTCGGGGTCTCAGTAAAATTACAATGATTTAAAGCGTAGTGGGTTTCTCGCAAGTCCACTTGTATTGGTTGCCAAGAAGGCCCATAAGCGCATGATCTATTTCTTCGGGGTCTCAGTAAAGTTCTTCGCCCCCCCGTCTCTCTCCCACGACAACGTATGTTATACAGCATGACGGGAGAGGGAAATAGCGACCGGGCGTCACCCAATGCAAATTACATAACTGGCGGGCCGCTTAAAGCTTCCAACCCATTACAAAGGGCTGAGCCATAATTCTTCATCGTCATCAGTCGTCGCTTCAACAAAGTGAACATAATGCATTACAGACGCGTAGCTGGTGCCTCGCTTCTCCGCAGAATGACGAATAATGGCTTAGTAGCTGCTTCCGAACTTCATAAAAATTGTTATTTATGGCATAGTGGGTACCTTGCTAGTGTACTTGTAATAGTAGCCCCAAGGGAGCTTACAACGGGTTCTAGAAGCGCCGCTCTTCCAGCTTTCGCTGTGACTGTGCTGCGGTTTCAGCGCAGGCCTGGCGTTTTCTTGTCTCTTGTCCTGTTTGCACTGGCCGTCTTGAGCATACAGCAACTAGCCCAATCTGCTACGTTGCCACATAGCACAGAATATAATATAAAATTGTATGTCATGGCCCCTTTAACCACAGCCCTGCAAGTCGCCACGCAGTCCAACTGGATGGAGAAGGACAGACCACCGCCTAAACATCATTTGCGTCTGTGGGCAGTACGCCGTCGTGCAGAACTATCTTTAAACCGAGCTCCGGTCGACGCTGAGCTTCGTGCGAGCCTAAATAGGCTCTCCACATCAGCCCTTCGCTGCGAAAAGCCCTTATCCCGAGAATGGTAGATCTACTGGTGCGCGTCACTTCCCGATCCTCTTCATATGCCTCGATCTAGCGAACATTCCGGAGCACGGAATTAGGCGCTCGCACTCCGGACCCAGCAGCCAGTGCGTGCATATCTTCTCAAGGTACGTCAAGCCAGTTGACTCCAGAAGTGTCTGGGCTTCATTCCCAGTGTACGATGAAGCCCCACCACAATTTGGGCGCTCGTATTGCGTGCCTTCATAAATGGCGGGGTTTCCATTCAGTCGAGCATTAAAGCCATTGGAGCGTCGCTTACAATGGGGCAGCCGCAGGCAGCCATTGACCAGAACAAAGTACGCAAGGCGCCAGGCACAGATGGGATCGTTTGTGAAGTTTTCAGGAACATCGATGATCACGCGCTGCAGTGCTACTTAACGTGCTTACCGTGATTTTTGACGACACAAAACCTCCCTAATTCATGGAAGCATGCCGAAGTTGTGCCGATATCAAAGGCTGAAAACCTTCTTACAGGCGGTCTACCTTTCGGCCTTTCACTCAATGAGTACGTTGCAAAGCTTTTTGAACGCGTGTTGGCTCGCGCATCTCCTGGTCGATAGAAATGCACGCCTGGTACCATTTGGTTTAGGCTAATTTTCGTCCGCACTTGGGCACGGAAGATGACTTAGACCTTTGACGTCCGCGGTGCTCGTGGGAGCAAGAACCCTTCTCACCATAGATGTCCATAAAGCCTACAACAAACTCATTTACGCTGTGATCATACGCGTAATGCAACGTGTCCAAGTTTCGCCACGTGTGTACGACTTTGTGGCATCCTTTCTGGCACAGCGTGCTTTCTGTATCCAAGTCCGCAAGAAAAGAACCGAAAACTCTCTATCCCGTACGCCAGGAATCATAATTTTTGAAATAGGGAAGCATCCACTACACCACACTTCGTATTTCTGCGATATGTGAGGTACCCACTACACACATTTAAAGCATTACGTGCAGTTTCTTTATGCTGCATGTGGCTGATGACGATGAAGAATGATGGTTGAGCACTTTGTAGTGACTGGCAAGCTTTAAACTACACATGTTGCGCAGTTAGCATTGTTTGACGCCTGGTCGTTATTTTACCTTTCTGACACGCTATATTACGAATGTTAACGCCATTCCTTGCCGACAGGACGCCTGTATAGGGTCTTTTTGCAAATGAGTTTCAAGCGCCAACGTAGTTCTGTGATAGAATATTCGACTGCCACGCAGAGGGCCCTGGCTGAAATCCCACCCGATCCCGAGTATATTTCTGATTTTATTTCTTTCTTATTTCACTCGATAGTGATTGCGAAAACCGGCGACGGCGGAGGCGGACACTCCCGCACTGCCGTAGGGATATGAGACTGCATCGATGAAATTGTGCACCAGCGTGGAATGGCTCGCCGCCTAAATATAGTCGAGCTGTTCACGAGGTGATGGGTCTAGCCGACTATAATCCAACGCTGTCGCAACCTTGCAACAAATTACGCCAAGGTTCAAGGCACAGGCTAGCAACAACCGACCGCTGACTCGCCAGTGCCAATACAACCGTGAAATAGCACAGGAGCCCACCGTCACAGCCATCAAAAATTCACAAGCGGAATACGTAGACGTAGCTAACGACAGCTGCGCTCTGCGCAGTAGCCTCGTACTCTACATGACACCTGACGAGCAAGAAACATGCTGCTATCTTACAGAGGCACCGTTCCCATCATCAGTGGCGAAGCTCGCAGCTATACCGGATTGTTTATCAGGAATGATACCCAAGATAAATTGCTTGTCGCTGAACAGATTCGTTATATATGCAGGCTCTACGCAGGCTATTTGAGAGCTGCGAAAAGTGGCCAGCTCCCTCTATATAGCTTTAGATTTCTGTGTATTTGTCCACCAGTCCGCCTGACTTGTCCGAGTATTGTGGACCCGTCAGTCTGCACCGGCTCAACTGGAGGCAGGTGCCGCTTGTTATGCAGTGGAAGTCCACACACGCTGCCTCTACTTTGTCTGCCCCTAAAGAACAGCTTGCTCCTGCATAATGAATCACTCCGGCACTCCACGCTTGCACTCCTCTATTCGCGTGGATGAGGACAGGGTGCGAAGGGCAGCGGGGTGGCGAAATGCCCCCTCCAACGCAAGCCATCTCCCTGGTCCGCGCGTAAACAAATTACGAGCCGAGGCGCTGCGTTGAAGACACTGGGTTGCGCGTGCAACCTCACACACAGTGCTTACCCTTGCCCTGCTTAGAACTTGGCACATGGCTCTGACACAAACAAGTGAATGGCCCTTCGAAGTGCCGTCCACTTCATGCGCCAATTCTAGTTCATGCGGTTTTCTGTAGCGCGTGCGGGATTTCGCAAAGCCTCGTTGATGCACACTCACAGAGATGAAATACAACCTTTCACATTGCGGAAAACAATGAGATGGTGAGCATTTAGCATTCTCTATGATCTGTTCGCGTATTTTGGCCTGATTCCACGTCACTAAAGAGACTCGTTGGTTTTGTCCGCACTTCCTATTTTTCCTGTACCAGTGGACGGGTGAACACTCCTCCGCACAACCATCTTAAATAGCCCGGATCGCCTGGTATGGTTCGTGGGCATTGCGAATAGATATCAGTTTTTGGCCATTGTGACGCAGCGAAGCGCAACGCATGGGCGCACCTGCGTTACGTCGGAGTACATCTTCGCTTTTAGAAATCTGTTTTTTGTCACGCTGTGAGGTGCAGAAAATACCAATCAAGCGTGTGAGCTGCGCGTCCACTTCGTCTTTGCGCTATTCGCGTGCGCAGCAGCGCAGTAACAGCGTTCAGGGCAAGCGAGGCGGCAGCGTTAGAACGTTCATAATGGTCAAGCGCTAAAAGAAACGGAGACTTATGAAGAACACGGGACACGGCGCTACTAGCAACTTAGTTTATTTGGAAAACAACGCCCTCATATATATAAAATGTACGTCATGTACACCTCTTTGAATGAATAAAACTGTTCTACAAAATTATTCTTCTTCAAAGCCAAAAAATTTTAACACATGATCACTGCTAGTAGCGCCATGTCTTGTGTTCTTCATAAGTCTCCGTTTCTTTTAGCGCTTCCCCATCATGAATGTATACCAACACACCCCACTGGTAGTTATTCTAAACGTTAGAACATTGTAACGACGCTGGAAGATCATTCGAATGGTTTATAATTTGCTTGTGCATTGGGACACTCTATATATCGGCCTGCCATGAGCCTGCCACTGATTAATTTTATGGAAGTCATATCATTTTATGACAGACCTTCTAACAGTATCGCACTTTCTCGACAAACCTTTATCACGGTCGGAACAGCGTGTGCTTTCGCTACTGTGCGTGTTTATGGTTGACTAAGGAGGAACGCGCCACTCTAAAGCACTGCCGTTTGGCTAAATATGTTTTGCTGCCACGTAGAAACTTCCTCACCATCATAAATTCTCATCTGCCAGCGCCACTTGAATTCTTATCCTCGCCAACCTCATCTTCTTAGCTAATCAGGCTATCCGTTTTCAATGTACGTAGTTCTGAATACATTTCTAAATATTAGTGACCCTTACAACGAGTGACACTCTTCGAAGCACTTCAGGTCGAGCACTTACGGCTTCCTCAATATTCAGAAAGTGTTCTAAAAAATAAAACTTGTACGAAATGAATTATTCTGGTTCCAGTTACAAATATTCATTGGATACATATGATATCGGAGCGTAAGGCTATTTAAGATAAGGGCAAATTACTTGTCAGGATAATTATTCAAATTTAACTGAATGAGTCAATTGCAAGCGCAGACAGTTTTCTTTTGAGCAGCTGGGAGTGTTGCGACACCTGGCGGAGCAGATCTCATCCTTGCGCTTCTTTCTGTGTGGCCTCTAAGATCCGCTTCGGAAGTACAATAAAACGCAATCTTAACCCATGGGATACACCGGGGCACAGGAACACCGAGGTGCGAGTGCGACTGCCAGACACTTAGGCCAAGGATTAAGGTCGCCGCCAATTTTTTGTTATCATCATTGACTGTCGTCCAAGGTGAGCAGGTATGCACTATTTAAAAAATTCATTCTGTGTTCTTGAAATGCTCACTGTGGTTACCGGCATTCTATGCCATGTCTGATACATTTTTTTCCTCTGTTTTAAATGCGGAAGTCGTGACAAAAGAGTAAATACTATGAAACCAGCTGTTTCATGTTTTATTGTCAGAAGTTGTCAGAGACACTGTTTTCCAGTTGAAAATAACTAGTGTGCTCGAAAAGAAGTTACAAACTATCCTTATCGTTCTTACATAATTCTTCCGAATACACCTGCACAGCAACGTCGCATAGGTCTTCCAGTTGATCCAGGCAATGCTGAGGAATATTGTACTTGTACTTTCCGCCAACCCATAGTTGACACTCTGTGTAAAACAAAAAGAACAGATACATGATTCAGTCGTACTGGCATACTAAAATCTTGTTAATCTGTCCGGGTGTACAAAGACTGAAGGAAATGTAGAAAATACGCGGGAGCACCGCACATTGGTTCAGAAAACATAACGGTTTGAAACAGGTGAGGAATACTAAAATATTATGTGATCTGACTCTTTATTTCATTTTTTAAAATCTCATTCACAAACTGAATAATGATCCACGTGAAAGTGTGGAGGTTTTGCATAATTTGAATAAAGCATTCACATTACCTGCAGCACGCAGCCTTTAAGACTTTGATAACGCTGCATTATGCTTAGGAAAAGCCTCAAATATTCCAAAGTTCCATGAACAGTATTTTATTACGCCATATTGGGTGCAGAAGAGGAGCAGAACGACAAAAGTTTCATCCACCTTTTGAGAACACAAGTACCGCAAAATTACAAAATATCCTAGCTGTGTACGTGACCTCTTACTGTGAGTCCGAATTTTCTCCACATGCACCCTGCCGCCGAAAACATTTTGACGTTCACAGCGTTCTTGTCAGCAAGAAACATCTGAATCAGTATTTAAACGCAAAAGCGTGAATTAGTCGAGGGGCCTGTTTTTGTTCGCCACAACCATACGATGCCAATGGATCATGAAGCCATCGGAGGTATACAGGACCTTGTTTATAGTATTTCATTGAATTGTAGTAAATATGTGGTAAAGCGAAACGAAACCGGTCATCGACAGTAGACGAACCAAGAGCCTCCGCGGAACGCGTGCAGTGCCCAACAGATTGCGGTACGGCGGTGGCCGTGCCACATTCGCCTTGCTTAAGCATTTGCATATCTGTACCATTGTTAATGGTAGCCAACGGCAAAGACAATAAATATAAGGTGAGCCTAAATGGTGTTATGCTTAGGTCTTTAGCGGCGCGTAGCGAGATGAGGTAGTGAGAAATAAAAGTTGGCGAGCAAAAACCACTGGCCGCCGGTGCACAAGGAGAGCACAACCATCGCATTACGTGTGCGGTGCACTACCAAATGTCAGCTGATCACGTGACACGTGACACCATTTGCCCAAAAGGAATGTACTACCGTTACCACCGTGACCGCGAGTGGTGTTGGCTAATACTCCCAGGATTACACAAACAGCCAATAAAGTGGGCGGCCGAACGCCCATCCCCTCACCAAAATTAGAGGTTTTCCTTAATTCATTCAGGCAACACTTATTTTCCCGCCATCCGCCATTGCTTGGGTGATGTTTCTCGCACTCGTATTGTAGAATGAACGTTCGTGCGTCTCTTTCCCAGCTTCGGCTTTGAAAAACCTCACTAAGGTTGAGCGTTGGGCTAGTTGGTGCAGCATAATTGGATGTTTTGCAGCTCAAGTAACACCGACGACATAATTGCGTGTGTAGTTTTATGTCGTTTTCTGTTGCTTAGCCTGGGAAACATTAAAAGTCTTGCAGTGTTTCAAGCATAATCATCCTGTGCGCCATGTTGTCAAAAAACGTCGTTATCCATACCTCTGCGGTAAGTGTGTCGGTAAGACACAGAGGTAAGTTGTAAGTCAGCGCCCGTGGCGTCTACTATGTGTCTTTGTCCATGTGTTCCTTAGCGCTGCCCCAAACAACTTCGACGATGAACCAGCTCGCCCAAACCAAAGTTTTGCTAGCCCTGATCCAGGCCGTTGGCCGGCAGGAATTCGCCAATCTGGGTCTGTGTTCTACTGTATGCGTCATGAAGGATACTGACGCCTCCATAGCCTCTGAGACAACACGCCGCCGTCAGTACCCTGTTCGTTCCAGGAACCTGTCTGAATGGCAAACAGCAGATTAAGCCGGTCTCCTTCCGCTGTGGACGTGCAGGCCAAATTGTTCGTTACTGTCGCACTCAGTGGCCCTCTACTCCTCCTAGCCAGTATCCCGCTTACAACGGCCCCTTCCGCACAATGAATCGCCGTTATCCGACTCGCACTGAGTCTTCAGCATTCGCCTCCCCTGAGGACTACGGCCGCACCTTCCTATAGTCGCCGCCTCCAAGCCGTTCCTCTCGTTCACCAACGCGTCGCCGCTCGCCCTCGCCGTCATTTAGCCGCCCCGTCTCCCCGGAAAACTAGGCTGAGCAGCTTCTGGAGGTGAAGCTGCCCTGTCGACCTCACCCAAAAATCCTTTGTTGCCCTTACGTCTACACCACAACACACTTGAAGTACATGCTGATGGCACTCCTGTTCATGCTTTGATCGACGCAGGCGCTCACGTCTCTGTCATGAGTGCGGATTTTCGTCGTCGCTTGAAGAAGATTCTCACGCCACCCTTGACCAGTGTAATACAAGTCGCGGATGGCGGCACCGTTCCTTTCGTTGGGATGTGTACAGCTCAGCTTACCGTTGGCGGTCATCAGGTGGTCGTCCTCTTTACTGTTCTTGCCACAGACCCCACGAACTCATATTTGGCTGGATTTTCTGGCCGCCAATTCTACGCTTATTGATCGCTCCGCCGGTGTGCTCCGCCTTGAACTGCCACAACTCAGTGACCCCCTGTACCAACCTTTGTGCCGATTACATTGCAGCGACTTTGTTCATTTGCCCACGCAAACTGTTACGTAAGTCGATATGTTGTCCTCACCAGCTGTGCCAGACGGCGAATACTACGCTGCGCCTCTTCCCGACTTGCTGCTCACGCATTGTGTTGCTGTTCCCTATACAGTTCTCAGCATCACGGCTAACAGAACCTGGCTACCATTGGTAAATTTCGGCTTCGCAAATCAAGTGCTCACACAAGGCATTTCCGTAGCCCACCTCTGTTCGCTACTAGATTCACTGGTCGAAGCTTTCGCCTTGATGCTGCTGTTCGTACGCAGCGGACGCCACCGATAACAAATTGTGGCAGCCGTCAAATTCTAAACACGATCGCCGCCGACCTTCCGCCTGAACACGTTGACGCTCTCCAACGCATTCTCGGGTCCTATCAGGATATTCTTAGTTTCGGTTTAGCGACCACTAGGGCAGACGTCCATTGTCCAGCATCGCATACACACAGGTGATGCCAACCCTGTTCACCGCCGCCCCTACAGAGTATCTGCGTCTGAGCGGAGCGTCGTCCAACAGGAAGTAAAGAAGATCTAGCCAAGGATATTATACAGCTGCTCTCCGGTCCCTGGGCGTCTCGGTAGTGTTAGTAAAAAAAAGGGGGACGGATCGCGGCGTTTTTGCGTGGACTATCGCCATCTCAACAACATCACAAGGAAAGACACCTACCCTCTACCGCGAATTGGCGACGCCCTTGGTTGTCTGCATGGTGCCGCGTACTTCTCTTCCATCGACCTTCGTTTCAGATATTGGCAGATCGCTGTGGATCCCGTGGACAGGGAGAAGACGGCCTTTGTAACACACGATGTCGTCTACCAGTTCAAGGTCATGCCTTTCGGCCTATGTAATGCCCCAGGAACATTCACACGAATGATGAATTCCCTGCTTCACGGATTCAAGTGGTCTACGTGTTTATGTTATTAAGACGAAGTAATTGTGTTTCCGCCCACGTTCGAAACACGCTTTGAGAGACTCTCAGCAATTCTTGAAGTGTTCCGCCTCACCGGACTTGAATTTGATTCGTCAAAGTGCCGGTTCAGCCGCCGCCGCAACACGATCCTTCGACATATTGTTGATGCCTCCGGCGTAGAGCCTGATCCGGAAAAGATTCGAGCCGTGAAGGACTTCCCTGTTCCGACAAGCGCCAAAGATGTTCGCAGCTTTGTGGGGCTCTGCTCCTACTTTCGGTGGTTTGTCAAAGACTTCGCCGAAATTGCGTGACCTCTCACGGACCTCATCAAACAAAACACGTCCTTTAACTGGGGTCCCTCGCAAGCAGCAGCTTTCTCCAAGCTCGTCACACTGCTCACATCTTCCCTCCTCTGGCCCACTTCGACCAATCAGCGCCAACCGAAGTCCGCAACGACGCCAGTGGTTACGGAATCGGCGCTGTGTTGGCCCAGCGACAACGTGGGCAGAATCACGTGATAGCTTATGGCAGCAGGCTGCTGTCCACCTCGGAGCGAAATTATTCAATCACGGAGTGCGAATGCCTCGCTCTGTTGCGGGCAGTTGCGAAATTTCGCCCTTATTTGTACGGCCGACCGTTTACAGTGGTCAAGGCGGTGATGCGGGCTAGTTGGTTTGTATCACTTATAATCATGTTCGTAGCGCGAGTATACCTACACGGTAGTGTACAGTAGTGTAGGAGTATACCTACACGGTAGTGTACAACAGTGGAAAACTGCTTATCACGCTACCCTGTGGTCGACTGGGGCTCTACGAGCACTGACTCAATCTACTGCGTATTTTCCTTCTACCAGCTGCTTCGCCTCGGCGACGAGCAGCGTCGGGATCCGCATATCAGTCGAATAATACAACGGCTGCAATCCTCCCCGCACAACACCTCTGTACGCATGTTTGGCTTCAAAGATGACACCTTATACCGGCGTAATTTTTCACCCGCTGGTCCCGATCTACTGCTGGTCGTACCAATGCACATGCGCTCCACAGTCCTCCGCGAGCTTCATGACGCCCCAACCGCTGGTCACCTTGGCGTTTCTCGCACGTACGACCGTGTGCGCCGCCGCTTCTACTGGTGTGGCCTTGCACGCTCTGTGCGGCGTTATGTCAACGCCTGCGAAGTTTGTCAGCGCCGCAAGAAGCCGCCGGGACTTCCTGCCGGGTACCTTCAGCCTATAGACCGCCCACCGGAGCCCTTTTTCCGAGTCGGTTTGGACCTCCTATATATTTATCTAAATAACTTTATTTGGTCCTGAGGAGGCGATGGCCACCAACGGGGCCTCCTCTGCGGGCCGCGCCCACGGCGGGACCGGGAGTTGAAACTCGACGGCCAGGTCGTGAGCCCTCTGGACGGCCCGAAGTTGGTCGTTTTCGTGGGGACTTGTGAGGAGTTTTTTCTGTGGTTGGAGACCCATCGTCCGCGCGCAACTCGGGGCATTGGCACAGCATGTGTGGTAAGTCACATCGCGGTATGCCGCATCAGTGGCATCATGGCCTTAGTTCGCTCATGAATCTTGCATAAACTGCCGGTGAGGGATATGCTCCTGTCTGTAGGAGACGGAAGGATAGTGATTGTGGTCGTTTTAGTCGAGGGTGACGTAACGGAAACTTTCGCCGGTCGAGACGATAGTGCTGACAGATTTCATTATAGGGCTGGAGTTGGTTCCGGAGCCATTTCTCGCCCTTTGGCCATGGGCCGCCCTCTCTCCTGACGCGGCGAGTATGGTCTCGTGCCTGGGAGTGGGCAAGCTCGCAGGGGTTTGGGACGAGGGGGTGGTTGTCGGAGCCCATATGGCCCGGGAACCAAATTAAGTGCTTGGTGTCAGTCCACGCGGCACGCGACAGCACGCTGGCTGCTTCTTTACAGACCGAGCCCACACGGAAGGCCTGGGCCGCGGTTTGGGAATCGGTGTAAATAGTAATGCGGGTTGTGTGCACCATTGCCAGGGTCCGAGTTTCGGGGCGTAAGTGCTGTGAGGAGTTCTCCTTGTAGCGAAGTTACAGCTGCTACATAGTGCTTATAATTGGGGTGTTTTGCGGCGTCTGTAAAGGCGACCGAGTCTGACATTGCGGCTGCGGTCTTTAGCAGCGCGGCGGCGCCCTCACTGAGCCAACACTTCAACAGTCCAGCTACGTCAGCGTGATCATCGCGCTGTTTGACAACTGAACATCACACCTTCCGCAGGCGTGTTTGTGGGCATTGGTCCTCTTTGGGGCAAGTTCTTTCGCTCCACCTGCAGTCTGGAAATTTCGACTCTAGAAGGCAACAAGGGCGCACACGCGACACTCTCGTGCATCTCGTTTCACTTCTCTCGAATATTACAGATAAATAAATATACAGGTGACTGCTACTTACATTACGCGTCTGAAATTTTGCTCCAGTAACGAATCGGTAGAAACAATGTCTCTACCAACATGTATATAGTAACATTTCTCGCCGCAGATGCCACCAGGGCTGCTTGCTTCATGGCTGTGAGTGGTACGTCGTGAGCGCGGTGAAATTGAATGCGAGACATCGTAGCCACGTGGTCATGTAACCTTTAGTTCTATGCTCTTAAATGAGTTCATAGATGAATCGTGCTCATAGATGAATCGTGCTGCTCCCTGGCATTGCGGCGTGAGCATTGCTCCTCGGCAAGAGCAAACGCGGTGGGCGGACACGATCTTCGCCGCGCGCGTCTGTCATCTGTCAATCAAACTGACTGACACGAGAACTCGTGTTCAAATTCATTGATTCTGAAAAGGTCCCGATTCAACTCGTGACTGTTATAGTGCCGGTCTTTCTGTCAAGCGTTTCATGTAGTGGACGCTAAGCAGCAGCTGCGTTGCATATGAAATAATTTGGCCAGCTTGCACTACTTGTGCAAGGTCGGAGCCATCGGAGGTGCTTGTGATCACCTAGCTTCTTTCAGCTTTTTACGTGGCTCGTCAGCTCAGTCTGCTCGGCTTGCTTCGGAGTGAAGACCACTTCAGTACGGTCTCGATTTTGATTGTATTAATTAGCTACGTGTTAATTAGAACGATATTGAAAATGTTTGTCTTAATTCGTATCTTGCAATCAACACGTCATTAATTGCTCAGTTTTACTTGACATGAAGCTAATTAGCATAATTCTAATTAGCGCGATCCTAACCAACATGGTCTTAGTGAGTAAGGTCCCTAATATGCTGACTTTAATTAACGCACCTCTAATTAGCATCGCCTCCATTAACACGGTCTTAAATAGCTCGGTATTAGCTTTACACGGCTTCATTAGCCTGGTCTTAGAACACGTAAGATGTGGCTTAATTACCTCGGTCCTAGCATGACCTGGCTTAATTAGCTTGAATATAGCATGTCCTGGCTTAGGCAGGTATGCCACCCAGCCATTTAGCTAATCAATCGGGCGCACCTGCTCGCGGAGCGAGCAAACGATGATTAAGAGAATGAAAAGGGCGCGCGCCGGCGGAGTAACGCACTAGAATGTACCATGATAATTACACATCTGGCCTGGGCGATTAGCTCCGGCCGTGTTGTTGTAAGGTACTCGGCCGGAGCTAATCTCAGGGGCCACGGTGCTGATTATGCTAAATGATACTTAGTGCAGGCATTAAACGCCTGAAAAGGAATTTAAGCAGCCCGTACCTCTAACAAATATTATTAGTAAAAGTCTGTGACACTTATCCTGCATGGGTGCACTTCTGCACTCATTGGAACGACAAACAAATGAAGGAAGATGCCTCTGCTTTGAAGACGCCACCCAACTTTGTCGACAGCCCTTGACGTGACTCGCGTTCCAACGTAACCAATGAAACGCAGCGGGCGCTCAGGGACGGATTTGAGCTTTTCGTACTGTTAGCTTGTTCAAAAGGGCATGTCGCCAGAGCTCAGAAAAATTCCGAGTTTCGGCAAACTCGGGCCATCCTGCGTAGCACCTCAGTTCATCTCTTCTTTGGACGTTCATACAACTTCGTTAGGTCGCACCACGACGCTCACTCATAATATCGACAACGGTTCACGATCCTCCCTGCGACAGAGCCCCCATTGCTTTTCTGCAGAAGAGCGCCGCCATATTGCGGAGCAAGTGGACAACACTCTTCATCGCATAGTTATACAGCCTTCTCACAGTCCTTATTCATCACCTCTAGTATTGCCAAAGAAAAAACTATGTGTCATTCATCTCTGTTTCGGTGGGTGACTAGCGGAGCCGACAGGCGCAACATCTCCTTTCAGAGTGTTCTATGAGATGCGCAAGCGTAGAGCTCTTTTGTAAATCGCGGTCGTTCCATGAACGCTGTTATCAAGTAGTAGTAGTAGCAGTGTCCTCTACTGCATGGCTCATACCCACTCAGGGGGATTGGCCAAGAAGTTGTCTTAGAAAAAAATTTTGTTTTTTAAATATTTTGAGTATTGAATGCTGATGCCAAGAAAAAGAATAAATAAATAAATAATAGCAATGAATATACAAAAAAACACGTACGCATCAATGAAAGAGTGCAATATTAATTTTTTAAACATACAGATCAGACACTTTAATCATTGTTCCGAATAGGAATTAGAATAAAAATAATAAGAAGAAGAAGCACAATAATAATCAAAATAATATCAAAACTTTTTTTTTGTTATAATAATACTTATACAAGCGGAAATTTAAAGCCATATTCGTTTTGTTTCTTGAAGGTAGCTACACACGGCATCAAACGCATTTCTGTGGCTGAAGCCCAGAGTTGAAGCACCGAAGGTAAGCACATTGTCAATTGTGAATTGCAGCCCCAGGTTAGCGAATGGGATATCAAGAAGTCTTTTTCTGAGTAATCTGTATCTGCGACATGATAAAAAGTAGTGCTCTATTGATTCTATTTCTAAACAAAATTGACATAGGAGCGATACCGCCAGACCAGCCCTGTGTGAATATAGATTTAACGGGGGCACACGACATCGTAGTCTAGTTACTAATACTTCCAATTGTCTAGTAGGACACCATTGGATCTTCCACGGAAATTTTAAATGACTAAATTCTGTCCTAGCTGTTATTGATTCTATGGCGTCTGCACGAAGTGAAAATTTTCTATATCTAATCGCAGTTATACTGGCCACTACAGGAATGACAGGAACAACTGGACCATTCAATGCAGCTCGCGCTAGTGAGTCGGCCATTTCATTTAATTCTAATCCAGAGTGGCCAGGCACCCAAAATAATTTTAAGAGCTTCAGGTGTGGAGGAATTAGCGTCAGGAACGTCTTTAGGGCAGTTGATTTTGATGAAGCTGTAAGGGACGTGCATACTGACATGGAGTCTGTTATTATTATTGCGCTATGGGCGTTCAAATCTAATTTACGCAGGGCTAGAATAATTGCCAAGAGTTCAGCTTCAAAAATGGGGGTGAAGTCCGGTAGTCTTAATGAAAATGACCAACCAAGCGAAGGGGAGTAAATGTCTGCTCCTGCCTTTTCGTCTATTACTGAAGCGTCTGTGGCTACTACATTATCAAGTGCCACCAGCGTCGTCTTCTTAAAGGCCAACTCCGGCGATTTTTTGACCATGTTGAAGTAATACATCGCTGTTTATTCGTTCAAGATTGAAGTAATGGTGCTGTTATGTTCCTCAGCCGCTCCCGTCACGGGCCTGATTGTGGAAGTACTCAGAAAATTGGAAAAAAAAATAAAATGTGCAAAGAAGCGCAGCATCGAAACTAAAACCTAACCGAGCAGTTGTTTTCGCGTGACGTATGATGGCAAGAACCGTAAATCGTGGAAGGCATGCCGGTCTCACCAGCGCGAAGTATGAACGCTGCGAAAGCCGCGAAGAGCCGCTGCTAAGCGGTGAGCTGACCACGCCGTACCAGCCGTACCATGCCTGTGACTGAGCATGCCACGTGCTGTCTGACATTTCCAGCTGTCATTCAGGCGCATCTGGAGGTCGACTAGAATCGCCATTTTTCGACGAAGTAGAAGACACTTGTATACTTGTGTGCTAGTCTGGTTGTGCACTACACACTATATAGAATCACTTGTCCAAGCTGCTCAAGCTCAACCTTCTTACTGCCGGGATTGGGTAAAGTGCTATCGTTAAAAAGTTTGCGGACAAAGAAAAACATTTTGATATTGTTACGGGTAGAGTGCATCAGTTTATGCATAGCGGCTTTTGACATTGCATGGATAGAATTGATAGAATTTAGTAAAATCCAAGTACGAGCCACCTTTCGCACGATGCGCGACTTACCCTAAACGGATATACCCGGTCACGGTGGACCCGGTATACGTTACGGAAAGTGTTTTTGTACCGTAAAGTTCGCGCGATTGTGCACTCTTCAGTCGGTACGATGTCAAGTACTTTCCGTGCGGTCAAAGTGATGTCATACCCATATTCGTCTCGATATTAGTCGATTTGGCTCGATATTAGTGAACACTATTATCGAGACAAAGGACAACCGTGAGTGTTATCGTGAATTGTGAGCGATATCGTTATGGAAGGGTAATCTCGACTATTATTGTAATTATATGGATAATCATGTGCAGCGCACAACTCGGCACCACTTGCCATCCATCGCATACCCACCCACGATTTTTGGCCTGCAGAGGCCTTTTATTGCGCCACCACGAAAAGTCGACGAAGCCGTCATAGAAAGTGTTCTCGCTTTTCATTTGCTTTGCACCGCGGGTACAAAGCACCGATATCGTTGGAGTTGAAACACGTTCGGTTAATGCAAGCATCAGTGTGTGACCTAGTTGTGATGGCCCTGCGCGCGTAAAGTCAGCGCGCTCCGAACACCAAAGGAGCACGCTCGAACGCTCTCGAGTGAGACGGCTTCGTAGCTTAACTTAACGGCGATTTCCGCTGACTGCTTTCGGTGGCACCAGAGGACGAAAGCGACACATGGCGAACGTCAAGGTTGCTTCAGCGAGGGGGGAAGGAGAGCACACTTCATCGGAGGAGAGAGGCGGAAACACGTCATTTTTCCGGAAGCCGTAGCAGGCGCGAGCTCTCGTGCACCGTCTCTGGGTTGGAGTGCGTAGAGCGCGCTGTGTCATCACGCATCGGATTATTTGGTGTGGTGTCTGCCTTTTCTCGGTGTCCCGTTCTTTTGCTGGCTTTCATCAAGTATCATGAACCAACTGGCCCAGATCTCAACTCTTCTACAAGGCATCGGAAGTCGCGTTTTAACCGGTAAGTTTACAAGAGCGCACCCCGTTGTCTAGAGCGCGCCCGAGCTCCTTAACTTAACGCTCCCATTAGCTTTCAGATTGTGTTGACCCGAGTTCGAATCCAACCATGTCATGAAAATTTGTATTGTTTTATTTATTTATTTCTTGTGATGCATGTTTCTTCCGCCAATCCACAGAGGGCGCAAGAGGTTCTATGCTAATGTTTCAGAATATCACACTGCTCTCTAAGTGCCACTAGGGTTATTGGTCTACGCACGTACCAATCTCGATAACCTCTGAGCTATCGCCGACTTCGCAATGCCCAAATCTATCCATGTCCTCAAAAGTTTTATCAGTCTGTGCTTCTATTTTAGTCGCTTCGTGCATAACTTCGCGTCCATCATCGCACCTTTGAGAAGTTTGCTTACCACCAGCGAATGTATAACTGCGTGGTCACATGAATGTGATGAAGCATTTCGACAGCTGCGCCACTTGTTGACCTCATCCCCTATGCTTAGACTGCGACCCAACTCCTCCCACGTAAATTCACACCAACGCAATTGGCGTTAGCCTTGAGGCGGTTTTGGCACAGCTGAAGGACGCATATGGTGAATACGTCGCCTCTTATGCGAGTCATGCCTTGCAGAAATCTGAAGTAAATTACTCCGAGGCACAGAAGTGTAATGAGCGATAATTTTAGCACTGAAAATCTTTCGTCCTTAGCTTTACGGGCGTCCATTTCATGTTTCTACGGATCAACCACGCTCCTTGTTACCTTTATACCTTGAAAGACCCGTCAGGACGCTTGGGCAATTGAACACTTTGCTTGCAGGAATATCACAGTATAGTCTAATATCGTTCCAGGCACAAGCACTCTAACGCTGACGCCCTTCCAGCTTACCTGTGACACCAGTCGCGCGTTCTCTATTACACCTCTTGGCCGCTGTGTCATCGCCCAGTGTCACTGACATGCTTTCAGAGCAGCGCAACGACCCAATTTTTGCCTTGCCACTCGACTATGCTATCTCTCTATATGTTTCACCTTAGACGAGAGCGCTACGCCGAAAAGCAGTCAACTTTTCAGCGCGAGACACCATCGTATGGGAACTACTATGGGAGCGGCGGCTGCAATCGAGCCGACGGTACAAGAAAAGGCCCAGTGGCCGCTCGCGCTCACCCGCCGCGTCCAGTCAGTCGGTGTCCAGGCTTCCAGGAGTAAACGCGTATTGTTGGGTTCTGTCGGCGCGTCGTCTGTGATGAGCTCCGGGCGGCCGCGGGCCCAGACCACTAGATCTGGCGCCCAACAGGGAGGAGCTCACCCAGAGAGAGATGGGCATCGAGGCGCTATCCACACTCTAGAAATTGCAGCGCCTCCGCGACGCGACCGGCGCCTGCTGCAAAGCCGACAACACTACGCCATACTGTTGGAAGCGGCTCCTTGCTGTCCCTCGTGATATGCGCTCTGCCATATCTGCGCATTTCTATGCAGATCCTCAAAGTGCTCACGCCGGTGTCCTGGAAACTTACGGAAGGCTGCGTCAATGATATTATTGGGGCGCAATACACCGCTTTGCGCAGAATTATGTCCAGTGTTGTGCTATATGTCAAAACATGCCAGGCCTGCGCGGAAAGTGCAGCACAGTCACAGCGAAAGCTGGAAGAGCGGCATTTCTAGGGCCCGTTATAAACTCTATTGCGGCTACTAATTCAAGTGCACTAGCAACGTACCCACTATGCCATAAATCATAATTTTTGTGAAGTTGGGAAGCACCCGCCACGACATTATTCGTCATTCTGCGGAGAAGCGAGGTACCATCTGTTAGGCATTATCTGCACTTTGTTGGTGCGACAGTTCATGACGATGAAGAATTATGGCTGAGGCCTTTGTAATGGGTTAGAAGCTTTAAAGGACCCACTACTTACGTAATTCACATTGTGTGACGCCCGGTCGTTATTTAACTCTCCCACCGCTCTTATACCATACGTTAACGTGAGAAACAGAGAGAGAGGAAATTTATTGAGACCCTGAGGAAATGGATCATGGGAGCCTTATGGGCTTCCTTGGCAACCAATAAAAGTGCACTTGCGGGGAACCAACTACGCTATAAATCATCATAATTTTTGTGAAGTAGGGAGGCAGCCACTATGCAATTTTTCGTCATTCTGCGGAGAACCGTGGTACCTGCTAAACACCTGTAAGGCAATATGTGCACTTTGTTGATGCTGTGGCTGGTCATGATGAAGAATTATAGCAGAGGCCTTTGTAATGGGTTGGAAGCATTCAACAACCAACTCGTTGCGCAATTCGCATTTGTGACGCCCGGTTACAGAACTCGCGTTGTGTGACGCCTGGTTGTTATTTTACTCTCCTACCACACTACATTACACATGTTAATGCGGTTCCTTCCCGAAATGAACCCTGTATAGGGTCTTTTTGCAAAGCAGTTTCAAGCACCAGCATGGCTCTAATGTGGAATACTGGGCTCCCACCCAGAGGGCCCAGGTTCGAACCTCGTTCCATCCCGGATATCTTTTCTTATTTAGTTTTTTTTTTTTGTTTCGAGCGATAGTAGTGACTGACACCGGCGGCGGCGGCGGCGGCGGCGGACAACTACGGCGCCAAAAACGGCCCTTGTTGTGATCTCACAACAGTTTTCGCTTTAAAAGGCAAGATATCTTCCCGACACGGTACTAGAACATTGCAGCGGCTACGATACCCGGCTCGCCTATTTGACATCGTCGGTATCGACCTCTACGGCCCGCTTCTATATATAGTAGTTCTGGAAACCGGTGTACTATTCACGGCCTCGATCATCTGACACGCTACGCTGAGATTCCAGCTTTTCTGGCAGCGACCGCTAGCAAAGTTGCTCATTTCATCCTTTACAGCTTAAGCACCGTGCTCCGCGAGAACTACTCCGTAATAGGGGTCGTGTGTTCCATTCGGATGTCATTCAAGCCCTCCTCGCCGATTGGAACATCATTCGCCAGAAATCGACCGTCTACCACCCACAGACAAATATGTTAAAATGATATGTCACCAACTAGCCCAGCTCTCAACCCTACTGATTTTCCCCAAGTCGTTCAATCGCACACTCGACAACATGTTGAAAATGTGTACCTCCTCCAACAACACCTATTGGGACAGCGTACAACCCTTTTGTTACCTTCGCATACATACCGCGACGCAAGCCAATGCCGGCACTTCCATCCTCTTTTTCTTGTATGGCAGCGAACCTGCCCATCCACTGCATGCTCTACTACCATACCGACGCACCCGGTTGCACAGCCTCCGAGTGCTGTGCAATTTTTTCAGTAACCGGGTACGCCGAAAACTGCCATCAGTTGGCTCGTTCCCTGACTAGGAGGTTCAAGGCCGACAAAAGACATGACATGACGATATACACAAACCAGCTCCCGAATGTCATACTGATTCCCTTGACTCGCTATACTGGTCTTTTAAACTGCTGGCGCGGTATCATTGGCCGTACCGTGTCATTCATGCCAGCTTGCCGATTAACTACACCGTCGAGCCGCTCACACAGTCGCCAGACTTGCGCCGTTGGGGACGTGAGACCACACACTTCCAGCGTCTAAAGCGTTGGTATCACCCCGTCATTCTACCTGCTCCCTCAGTCGCCAGGATGGATAAGCTTCACCATGGGATATATTGTAATGAAGCAGACGTTAATGAGGAAGCACCCCCTGAAGAAGTCCAAGACCTTGTGATGCAATTGCGCAATAGCCTGTGCTGTTCATGGACATCGTAGTGCTCTACCATGCGGTCATTCCCTTCATCAATCATCATCATCAGTAGCAGCCTGTCTACGCCCACTGCAGGGCAAAGGCCTCTCCCATGTTCCGCCAATCAACCCGGTCCTGTGCTTCCTGCTGCCACGTTATACCTACAAACTTCTTAATCTCATCTACCCACCTAATTTTCTGTCTCCTCCTCACGCGTTTGCCATCTCTTGGAATCCAGTCAGTTACCCTTAATGACCACCGGTTATTCTGCCGACGTGCTACGTGCCCGGCCCATATCCATTTCTTCTTCTTGATTTCAACTATGATATCCTTAACACCCGTTTGTTCCCTTCATCCCCTTCATCACTACACGACGATAAACATCGTCACAACCATAGAGCTTCCTAAAATTAACTAGAGGGCACTCTGGCGCTGCAATCGTTCAGCCACTATGGGAATGATGGGTAGCACACAAATTTGCCTAGTCTTCGTGCTTGCGGCTTCAAACGTACTTGTGGCTTTGTTTATTGCTGTGTTTTGGCATTAGTTTCGGATAAAAGAATAGACCGTTGTGAACTTCGTGACCAGGTTTGATTTGGTGAGCCTAAAAAAGTTAAAGTGGTGAAGCGGAACTGCAGACTTGTGCTGAACTTCGTTTTGCGACAAAACGGATGCAGGCGACGCACAGCCAAACGGAGCCGAAAGAATGAAGTTTAGACAAACTTGTGTGCTACCCATCATTCCCATGCTGGCTGAAGCGTCATGCGTTGCAGCTCCCATAGACACTAGCGCCAGAGTTCCCTCTAGTAAGTACTGTAGGAAACTCTACACAACTGTATAAAGTTTCATTATCTAGAAGAATGATATATATCGGTTAGTACAGGAACTTTCCGCTCAAGCGATCCATTTGTGACCATGCAGCTGTGCCTCCAAGTTTGTAGGCGTGTGTGTGTGTGGGCATGTTTCTTTCTGTGAAGTAGCTGATGCGAAGACTATTAGTCAAGCCTTAGTTTGTTTCTTCGTATTGGGAGTTGACACGGCAGTGCTTTCTTTTCCGGCACACGACTGACCTTAGCCTGTCACTTCATGTTTAGGACTACTCATGTTACCTCCAAATAAAAAGGTAACAATAAATGCAAGCGATGTCGCTGACGTTCTCTCTCACACAATAACCGCCTTGTGTTTCATCAGCGAAGATAGAGTTCTCAACATCTTTTTAAAACTTACGCATTCCTTGATATTCTATCTCCACGATCACGCATGAGCTGTAGTCGGTGTACACAAAATGGGCCGGGTAGGAGTGGTCGGCATCTGAAAAAAAAGGATTATAACAGCTTTTATCGCGATAGCAATTATGTGGACACTGTAGCGGGTTCTTGCCGTTGCTGTCATGTCCCAGATATATATATATATATATATATATATATATATATATATATATATATATATATATATATATGAAGTTATAAAGAAAAATAAAGCAGAAGAAAGAAGTCTGAAGCACCCGACCGGAGACTTTCGAACAAGCGACCCCTCGCTCCCCAGCGCGCTGCGTTAGACCACTCAACCACCCAACATGTATGCGCTCGGAGGAGCTTGAGCGTGTTTTCCATCACGCAACGCTCCTACATTTTCTTTCAATTTGAAAACTGCCTTTCAGACGCGCACGACAATGTGGCCAACTTCTGTATGCAGTCGTCATGTGGAACGAAAATAAAGAAGAACACCGCTGCCTCAGACGCCCCGTGTGCCAGGATGCGCACAGTGGTCACTCCACGCGCCGCAATTAAAGAGAATAAGAAATATCTAACAGCGTCTGATTCTCCATTGTCGGCACTTGCAGCGCGTTGCTCAAGCCCAAAGACGTAACAACTGTGACAGTTGTAAGTTCACAGTTGTCCTGCGTATACCTGTGCGTTCTTTTCGGGCGTCCTTCTTTCTGCTTCTGCGGCGCGCTGCAAGTATCGACCTGCTTGTCATTCTTCGAGTGACATTCCACTTTCATGCTATCGCATTCATTGCTTCACCCATGCGCCGAAACTGTGACTTTTTATGCGACCGGCTAGTCCGGTAACCATATCGGATGTTGTAATGTTTTATTAACTTCTTCTCATAACACTCTTTATAAGAGAAAACATATGCTACAGACGGAGCAAAGATTTCTAAGTTGGCTTACGCAAAGCTTATACGAAGTTCATAATTGAATATCACAAAATAACTTCTTTTACAATGCATGTATGCCTTCATACCATGACGTACAGTACTTGCCCGGCAAAGCAACATTTAAAAAATTGGGCAGATCCCACGCGTTGTTGCAATCGGTTTCATGCGAAGCAGTCAGCGAGTACTTCTATGCTGTACTTTTTAAGTGCACTTGATGATGCAATCATGTAAATAGTCGCACTTAAACTTCGTTAATGTATTCATCCGTTGTCAAGCGACGCTTCGATATAGCTTGCTGAATCACAGGAATACAAATGTAATGTTTATTAGACTCCTATAAAAGCGGGCCAACACCAGAACCACAGACGTTAACCTGTACCGTAGGAGTACATATGTATTGTTTATTGCTTTCTTGCAAAATTAGGCAGCTAGCACCAGAAACACAAGTGGCGTTACGCCTGCCTAGGCTGTTTTTACAGACCAGTTTATAGACCTGGCGTGGCTCTGTGGTAGAATACCTGATTACCAGGCAGAATGATTGGGTTCGATTTCTGCTGCGATCCTAATTCTTATTCTTTCCATTCGTCGGGTCAACGCTGCCGATGTCGGTTTTTCTTAACGCTGTCGCATCTAAAGTGCCAATATCGTGGTTTAGCGCTAAAGAAAGACAGACACATGTGAGAGACAGCGCCTGTCCTGTCTCTCACATGTGTCTGTCTTTCTTTAGCGCTAAACCACGATGTTAAGTACTCACCAACTCGCCCAACAACAAGTTCTTATAAAGTGCCAATGTCTGTCGATATAAACCGTCGATCACCTGTGGCGCATACCCGAACACCGCGGCCCGTGGTAAACGGGTATGTGCCATAATTCTGTGAAGGAAAGGGTTCGACGACGTACGCGACAGTATTTTCACGTTATCGGTTCATGACCCGACAGTCATATTCGTCAAATCCTCTTACCCTCCCATGCCAATTTTGGTCTACACCAAGTTAAGGAGGCGATCATAAGAGCACCCAGACATAGATAGATAGATAGATAGATAGATAGATAGATAGATAGATAGATAGATAGATAGATAGATAGATAGATAGATAGATAGATAGATAGATAGATAGATAGATAGATAGATAGATAGATAGATAGATAGATAGAAACGCTCAAAGTGTCAAAGGTTCGCTAAGAAATGCTTCGCAATTAAAATGCTTGCTGCGTAACCTATATGGCCTAAGGAACTGCAGACTCCAGCGTTTTCGGGATCGGCATAAATAACAATCTCCTTTATGGCGTCGCTTGACATTCATACGCGCAGGTCGTTCTCTCGCTATATTTTAAATGTGATTTAGTTCTTAGGGAAGTTCTGCCACTTTGATCATATCTATCTGGCCGTTCCGTTAATGGGATGTATACCAAGTTGGTATGGTATGACGTGACTATATCAGGAGCACAACGGCAGGTAATAACATAAAAATGTCATCAACGGCGTGATTTACATGCCAAGGTCTTGGGGCTTCAGTTGCCGTTTCAATAACTTGATATATAGCAAAATTGGTGTGTCGTGACAAGAGCGTATGACGAACATAACTGACACGTCCTAACGAGCAACTCATGACACGCATGTCTTGTACGGCATGATTTACATGATTAGGTCTCGGGGCGCTCGCGGCCGTTTAATTAAATGGATATCCAAATTAGAATGCGGAAGCATTTCTGTACGACGAACATGACATATACGGCATGAATTACATGCCACGCTCATGGTCCGTTCCAGGCCATTTCGCTGGCTTGATATACACCAAAACTGGCATTGCGCAACCTGGCTGTATCATCGACATAACAGGTGGTAACATGAAAATAAGCACATGCATGTCATGTACGGCGTGATTTACATGCCACGCTCAAGGTGCGCTCGCGGTCGTTTCGCTGGATTGATATACACCAAAATTGGTGTCGCGTGGCTTTACTGTATGAAGCTCATTACTGACAAGTGTTAACATGAAAATCATGGCATGCATGTTATGTACGGCATGACTTACATGACACGCTCATGGTGGGCTCGAGGCCGGTTGCCTACCTTGATATACACCAAAATCTGTTTTGCGTGACGTGAATGAATGACGAACACCAATGACTGGTCGTAGCATGAAAAGCAGACATGCATGTCATATAAGGCATAATTTACATGACACTGTCTTGGTACGCTCCTGGCCGTTTTGCTAACAGGCTACGAACCAAAATTCGTGAGACATGACATGAGTGTTGGACGAGCATAAATAACAGATCATGCATTGTACATACCAGATCATGCGCTTCAGTAGCATAGTATATTCCAAATTGTACATGCATGCGCGCATTACATACATTCGATAGTGAATTACATGTCATGACATGAATGACTTAATTTGCCTGAAAGACAAACAAGGCAATGTATGCAGCTTCTTCCTGGCTGCTTTGCATTACTTCGATCCCCGAGTGCACGGGATCTGCCGGATTTTTTATTCTGCAAAAACGCACACAAATACACATTGCAATAAAGAAATGAATTACTCCAATCATATTGGCGCCTTAAAGTGTGTTTTGTCGACAACAGGGCAAAAACTTTTACAAGTGGTACAAAGTTACCTCTATCTTACATAAGCTGCTTCCGTCAAGGAGCAGCTAATTTTGTAATCCCTTTATGCGCCATTTCTTTTTCTGACACCGCCTGCATTTCTTTTTCACCATCTCTGCCCAGGATTCAAGAAGCATTCGGTTGTTTACTCTACGGTTTCCATAACACATCTGGCTCAATTCCTTCTTTTTAATCTACTATAGCGCATATGCGACCGCTTTCGCTTTGGGATTGTCGCTGTCTTCAAGTTGGCGCCAATGGAATCAAGACATTTTGGCTTACACATTGCACAGCAGAAAAAAGAATGTTTAACGGCTGATTGTCTCCTCCTTATATGGGAGACTTGCTTGGTTATCTGCTAAATTTCGCTTTCAATAAGGACATCGCCCCTTTCCGTGCACTGAACACTTAGAATGCGCAAATAGAGAACAACAGAAGTGACACCACTCACCATCGTCTAATGAAAAAATGACCTTGTCCGGCGTATCACCAGCCCTCAGGTGCAGAGCGACATCCTTCCTGAAAAGGGACAACTAGAGGTAAATATGCGATCATGCAGTAGATTGCAGTAGATTATTCAGTAGGGCAGTAGATTATGTAATTCTAGGTATTTTATTATCTTATAAAATGCATTATAAAGAAAAGTTCACTAAATAACATTCCGCTTTTTAACCTGATATATATTATTTAGTACTTCGGTCTCCGTTAACCACAGCATCCCGAAAGTTCCAGCGGTGGTGAGAAAGGTAGGAAGAAATGCTACGTAAATGTATTCAGAGTTATCATGTCTTCCTAAAAACTGGGTAGCACTGACATTAAGCAACTCATAGAAATATTAAAAATATTGTTACGAGAAGCGCACCAGAACACACAAAAGAGTGCAAGGCAAGCACAAAAAGTGCCGTTATATTGACCTTAGCACGCATAGCTCAATTTCATGTTACAATATAAGAATAATGAGAAGAAAAATAATGATGATAATTCCTTTTCTTTAAATAATACAGTACATGTCATTAAGCCTACCAAAGCCATCGGTGGCTTGAGCGGTGCAGCCTGCCAAGCAGCAAAAAACCTAACGCTTTACATTAGTAGTAACATAGTCTATACAGAAGATTATAGTGCAAAAACACATGCGCGTTAGATGAACGACGACAAGGCACACATGAGAATGTTTTGAATATTATACAATATTTAAGAAATAATGTAATTCACAAACCAACAGACACACAGCAATGTTCGTTATGCAGAATTATCACATTAGATGAAAGACCAACAGCAGGCTATCAAAGTATTGCATATGGACGAACACAAGACATACGTTTTACGCACAAGTAGGCCGTAGTTTTTTTTTTAATTTGAATGTTGTTTTTATGCGCAAGATGCTGGTGGGTAGCTCATTGAAGTAAGCTGCAACTTAATGGACTCGTGTTCTAGTGTGATGCCTTATTGAACTACGTCACCTTCAAAAACAGTTTTTCAGTGTCCAACAAGGAAAAGAAATGTAACAGACCATGGGTGGCGTTTGTTTTATACACACTCGTGGATGTTGTGCGCAAAAATCTCATCACAGCTTCTCCGTGAAGATGATGTTACCTTAACAAATTTCAACCTCTATGTGCATACGATCGTGAACTAATGCATATGAGGGTGTGTAGATGAATTGATAGTGACTACTGTGATGTGGAACAAACATGCGCAACAAGAGTACCTAGTAAAGGCCAACGCAACGCTGTGTCAGCCGTTTTTGCTATGTTTAGTTGATGCACTTGGAAATTTTGAGTCATCTAATTAGTAGACATTAGTATAAACAGCAATTACATTTCATAAATCCATCGTATCGGGCTCATTGCGACACCCGACAGCTCAGATTTCAACCACGCCGGGTCGCCAAGTCGAAAACACAAAAATGTAGTCAGAAGATTGGAAACACTAGTCAAATAATAGCCACTTTGAGCCAAGGGCCGCAGAGGTAGCCGAAACTGCTACGCGTGTATGAAAAAAGCTGCCAGGTTTTTATTTAAATAACCAAATCCAAGATTTCTTTGGTGGAAATGTAAATAAGTACAACAAGAACCATTCAAAATTATAATTGCTGCAACTACAGCATAAATTGTTCACTTTACCAGTCATTCAGTACAGGATGACGAAGTTGCTTGCGATGTCACTGAAGCTTTGTTAGCTAAACAAAAGATGTATCTGGAATCATCGCTTTGACGTTGGCTGGTGCAGATTGTTGTGATTACTGATGACACGTGCAGGCATTGCGCTGTGTCTTTACATGTCGTTCTGTCGGTTTCATCGATGCACTGTTATTGTATAAAAGGCATGTGCGATCGCAAATAAAACCATTAGTTGCAAGTTAGGGCTGTGTGTGTCCGTCCCTCTTCTCTGTCCCTGTCGTGGTGCGCTACTCATACGAATTATAATTCCCAACCAACTAGCCCGGCAAGGTGCCTTCATATATTATCCTCTCATGGTTATGCTATGATTTACTGTCCTCCTTCCCTCCTACTCATCCTTGCATCACTACTGAGCCTAACCTTCACTTGCCTTTTCCGCCCCTTGCTATCAGTTCACACATGACTATGCGACAGAATACATAGCAATGCTATGTTTTACCATCTCCCCTCCTGCTTTCTCTCCTCTTCACCCTCACATCCATGTCCCACCCCCTACTATAATATAGTCTACACCCGTGAGCAAAAGTATACGAATCATAGCTGTCCGTATACCTATGCCGTCTGCGCCGTCTAGCGTGAGCCGTCTGCTGTCGAGAACATTTTTCTGACAAATTCCGTCAGAGTTTTGCTCTCGACAGCAGACTACTCGCGACTAGATGGCGCAGAAAGCGATTTTGGCGCGCGCTTCCCTGGTACGTATACACTTGCTCACGGGTGTACATGGCTATGCGATACATAGGTTTTGCCTGCGTAACGCCAACGTGCCTATGCTATATTTTACACTCTCCCCTTTCCTCCTCACCTTCCCTTTTCTTTCCCACCCCTTCCTATACTGTACTACAGCATGGCAATGCTACACTATATTTGGCTGATATGCTTTACCCTCTCCCGTCCTGTGTTTCCTCATTCTCACCCTCACATCACTACTCCTCACCCCCACTTTCTTTTATAGCCCCCTTGCTATACTGTACATGGCTATGCTATGATTTACGATATCCCCTCCTCTTTTCCACCCTGCTCACCCTGATTTCGCTTTCCCTCCCTCTTGCTAAACTGCATTATACAATGCTATTCTCAAGGACTAGAAAAGAGTCATCGAAGTATTCATGTGCTGAAAGAGCGGAGGTGCACTAGCTGTTTAACGCTGCCTACATACACACGGTTATAACAAATGGCCGTGAGTTGCCAAAGGTTACCTTTTTCCGAAACTGCTTGGCAACATTCGCTTTTACCATAGGGCCGTTCGGCAGAGTAACTACAAGCATTCATCGCAAAACTAGCCGTCAGGCGACTATCCAATTTCATTTTACCTGTCTATGCCTTCGCATCACTTATTCATTACCACTTGTTCTAGATTTTCCCTGTGTTTTCCGTGGCCAAATTTCAGCTTCGCTTCAGGGGGGTTGGTACTATGCAGAGAGAAATTTCGGGGTCATTCCCATAGGGTGTCACGTGCCCGGTGTATCACCCCCTGGCTACGCCACTGTCCTGTTGTCACCTTGAGAGCAGTCAAAAGAGCGATATAGACCATATAGAAACACTGTCAACTACAGAAGCAACGACCATACAAGAAGAACATTGTCTTTCGAGTGTAGCAATAATACCTATTTAGATCTAGAATACTTACTTCTCAGTACCACCATGCCCCTTGAACATCCACACATAGGTGGCCGTCTTCTTCTTCATGTCCAGCTGAACTCGTTTGTTAGTGAGGCACTGAAATTCCGGATCATCGCCGGACGTGTACTCCAACACGACGTAAGGGAACTTGGCAAACAACTGAAATCAATGGCAAAAGAATCAGTTTGTGTTCTATTTGATATCCTTACAATCGGTGATAAAGACCGTTCACTGATTGCTGTGTGCAAATGATGCACCAATCTCTCAATACAACCTGCAACGCCGTGCTAGTCTGCGTGCTGGAGGTTTTATGCTTGAGATAATGAAAGGACAGATCACAATCTGTACGCTTTTGTCTAATTTCTATCAACACTATTCATTATTCTTACTTTGACGTTGCGTTTCTAGTGCAGCAAAATTTACCAGCTTGGCTCACCTCAAATGTGTCTGTCACATTGCGGGGTAGCTTGTGAGCGGCCTTTCCTACCGTAGACACAATATGGAAAGAACAGAGCGCAAGGATGATCGCGGCTACAGCTGCTGTGATGCGCATGCTAAAGTGTTGCCGCAACTTCGGTTGACTACGAAGTACTGTCAGTGGCAACCTTTCTTTTATTCTCGCTGATCAAACTGGGCCCCGGTAAATGCGCACGTGGAAATGTCGTAAGTTGCAATCATGAATTTTCTACTTCGTTGTCGTATGCGACAATCAAACCTTGATTCGCTGTAATTCACTGCATTCTGACAAAGCTCATTCTTCCTGAGCACAAAAATAATTTAGCTCGATGATGCTCCTGCTGTGCTGATTACGTTGGCCGGTCCTGACAAGCAGTCATTCTTTTCATTAATTTCTTGCTGTGTAAGAGAAATATTTGAGCGTCAGTAATTCTTCGTGATTAAAAAGGAGCCAAAAGTGCTCTTTCGTTCTTTCTCTGCAGGACGTGGAGTGCAATTAAACCAGAGACTTGAAAACGCTCATTCTGCCCAGCTTATGTTGCAGGTGTCCGAACAATGGCCCCCCACTCTCGCACTCTTCGAGGTGCACAACCTTTGCGGTTCGAGTGAGACGACATCAGTACAAAACAATTTCAGTGAGCGTTGCACATTTATCCAACACGAGAGCAACAGAACGAAAATATTAAAGGCCAAGGGAATTGCATGCAACTCCCGTCTAAACAACGTGACAGGAAGTGCTGTAACAAAGCTCGAAAGCCGAATTGGCTTCATTTCCTGCGGTATTTGTGTTGTATAACGCAATAAAAGAAGGTGAATATCTGTGCTGCAAAATTTGACCTAACCCTAAGTATTCTAAGTAATTGCTTAGTTAGGCCCCAATTCTTCGTGTTTTATCCACTGAGAGTTTGTGCAACGGACAAAAGGCGATGTTTCCATATAAACGATAGCTCAAACTCTTTATGTTATACCCATGTATTATTATTATTATTATTATTATTATTATTATTATTATTATTATTATTATTATTATTAGTAGTAGTAGTAGTAGTAGTAGTAGTAGTAGTAGTAGTAGTAGTACAGTTGAAACCCTATTTAACGAAGTAATGATGGCTCTCGAATAATTTCGTTCAATCATACGTTTCGTAAAATCAAAAAAGCAATTTTCCAGTCTTTTGAAATCTAAAATTGTAGCATAGCGACACCCATAAGTTACCACGGAATTGTTTCTGAAGGCAGAGCACACCTGCACGACCGGAGAGTCGACGGCAGCGGCCAGACATGGGGTACACCACGCCCGGGTGATGCAGGCCAGGTAGACGGTCACGTGACACTGTGACAGAGTGCCAATATGCCATGACGCGGAGAACGAATGCAGCGATTCTGCGAGCAGGTCAAGTGAGAAGGATGCGAGGAGATAATCAATGCTTTCTGTCGCATAAACTATCAAACAACCAAAGCAACCACAGCTGCCTTTAGCACAATCCGGTACCTAAGAGCGTGTCAGGGAGATAATGAAAGCAGTGATACACTTTTAAGATTTTTAGCAAACTGTATTAAAAGAAAAGGCTACATGTCGTTCTTCTGCCTGCCTCACTATTCGTTCCAGTTCGTGCCTCGAAGCTAAGTGCGCACCTAGGCGGCTCTGTCTTGGCTCCTCGGTCGAGATGGGCTTTTTGACCCCACGTTGATCACACCACTGCAGGCAGCGCGCAACACCGAATTCGTCGTATACACTCGTAGAATACACGTGAGTTCGAACGTCTCGTATTTCGGCAGCGCCGTGCACGAGAAACATAAACACAGCCTCACGGACGGCGCGATCACCAAAAAGGCGGTACACATATGGAGGAGCACTGCTCCGACATTGACACGAACTCCGTTTTAGTTGGAGCTGTCCTCAGGTCCGCGCCCCAACTGAAGGCCGATTATTGTGTCAGCGAGTTCATCAGCGTGGCCACCTCGTTCGTGCTACATGCGCAACTGTTCGATGTTGAAAGCCCTATGGGTGTCGCATCCAGACATCGCAGATCGTCGAATCACCGCACTCACATGCGGTCCCTCGAAGCGGGGGTCCAAAATCAGCGGCGAGCTCAGATGGCGCAGCGCATCTGGTCGCCGACAATGAATCTTGGAACGTTTCGCCTTCCACCGTAGCGGAACGTCGAATAGTGCTGGGTCGTTTTCAGCTCTACTTTAGCTTCTTTGCGAGCAAGTGCTAGTCCACACAAACGTTCGCAATCTTCGATATCGTTGCGGAATCCTCCAATGTTAAGTTCACCCTTCAGCTCGGGTTGGTAGCCATGCACTAGCCAGAAAGTGCTATATTCGGTCTGCTCAGATTTTGCGGCATTGATGGCGAAGACGGCGTCAGCAAGCGTGCGCTCCAAGTTTTCTGCCCGACTGAGTAGGTTTCACAGCACTTGCTTGAAAGTAGCGACCATGCGTTCCATAAGGTCATTCGCCTGAGGCCAATAAGGAGGCCTTTTAACAGCGAATCTGTTTAAGCTACCGGCAACTTGTAATACGTCGCAAAGAGCTATCATCATCATGAACCGGTACACGCATTTTCAAGGTAAAAGGCCTCCACAAAAAATCGGCAGATCCCACGCAGTGTGGGAATCGAGGTAACGCGAATCAGCCAGCAAAGAGCTGCATACATTGTCTTGTATTGTCATTAAGGCTTATGAAGTCATCCATGTCGTAACATCTAGTTCGCTATATATCGCGAGATTGTCATACATGCACGCGTGTATAATGTGGTATATGCCATGCTAATGAAACATATATTCTGTGCATATATACGATGCGTGACCTGCTTTTTGTGTTCGTCACGCACTCTTGTCATGCGATACCAATTTAGGTACATATCCAGTAAACAAAATGGCCGGGAGCGCACCTTGAGCGTGGCATCTAAATCACTCCCTACATGACATGTATGTCATGATTTTCGTGTTACCACCTGTTACTTATGTTCGTCACACAGTCACGTCGCGAGATACCAATTTTGGTGTATATCAAGCTAGCGAAACGGCCGCCAGCGCACCATGAGCGTGGCACGTAAGTCATGCTGTGCATGACATGCGTGTCATGATTTTCATGTTAGCTCCTGTTATTTGTGTTCGCCACACAGTCACGTCGCGCGATACCAATTTTGGTGTATATCAAGCTAGCGAAACGGCCGCCAGCGCTCCATGAGTGTGGCACTTAAGTAATGTTGCGCATGACATGCGTGTCATGAGTTTCATATTAACTCCTGTTATTTATCTTCGTCACACAGTTACGTCACGCGAGATACTAATTTTGGTGTTTATCAAGCTAGCGAAACGGCTGCGAGCGCACCATGAGCGTGGAATGTAAATCATGCTGTACATGATATGCGTGTCATGATTTTCATGTTAATTCCTGTTATTTATGTTCGTCACACAGTTACGTCGCGAGATACCAATTTTGGTGTATATCGAGCTAGCGAAACGGCCACCAGCGCGCCATGAGCGTGGCACGTAAGTCATACTGTGCATGACATGCGTGTCATGATTTTCATGTTACCACCTGTTATTTGTGTTCGCCACACAGTCACGTCGAGCGATACCAATTTTGGTGTATATCAAGCTAGCGAAACGGCCGCGAGCGCACCATGAGCGTGGAATGTAAATCATGCTGTACATGATATGCGTGTCATAATTTTCATGTTAACTCCTGTTATTTATGTTCGTCACACAATTACGTCGCGAGATACCAATTTTGGTGCATATCGAGCTAGCGAAACGGCCGCCAGCGCACCATGAGCGTGGAATGTAAATCATGCTCTACATGATATGCGTGTCATGATTTTCATGTTAATTCCTCTTATCTGTTTTCGTCACACAGTCACGTCACGCGAAACCAATTTTGGTGTATATCACGCTAGCGAAACGGCCGCCAGCGCGCAATGAGCGTGGAATGTAAATCATGCTGTACATGATATGCGTGTCATGATTTGTACGTTAGGACCTGTCACTTGCGTTCGTCATACACTATTGTCACGCCATACCAATTTTGGCATATATCAAACTAACGAAACAGCCGCAAGAGCACCAAAACTGTGGCATGTAAATCATGGCGTTCATGACATGGATATCATGATTTTCATGTTATGACCTGTCATTTATGTTCGTCATAAAGGCACGTTACGCCATACCAATTTTGGTGTATATCCTAATAACGAAACGGCCAGGAGAGCCCAAAGTCGTAGGCGGTTAGATAGATAGATAGATAGATAGATAGATAGATAGATAGATAGATAGATAGATAGATAGATAGATAGATAGATAGATAGATAGATAGATAGATAGATAGATAGATACGCTCAAACTCGCAGAAGTTCACTAAGAAATGCTTCGCATTTAATACGCAGGTTCCACTGAAAAAAATTACACCATGTCCCGCTAAAGGGGACCATGAGCCGATGCGAAGCCGGAGAACTTGCACGATCGCGTTCCGTTGGCGTTCGTTGGGCATGCTACGACCTCGCGTCGTGGAACGCGAAGAGGGACGCTACGCGCGTCGTATCTTCCATCTAGCCTGGCCGTTAATTCTCACAGGGCGAGCGGGGAACGCGGTCGACAGGCGGGCGAGAGGGGGGCAGCGTAGGAGAGGAGAGAGAAGGGGAGGGGACGCGCATGCGCTCGAGCTCATCGCCGCATTGCGCAGGAGAGAATTTCGGCATGTCTAGCCCGCGTTTCAGAGGAAGAGTGGAATGGGGTATGGGAGAGGGGAAGTGGAGAGTGGTATGGGAGAGAGGGAGGGGAGATGGAAAGGAGAGAGGGGAAGGAGAAAGGGGAAGGTGAGAGGGTCAGTGGAGAGAGGAAAAGGGAGAGGAGTAGAGGACAGGGGGAATGGTGAGGGGGAGTAGAGAGGAGGTGTGTGGGGAGGGTATGCGCATGCACAGTACGGGTGGTCACGCCGCACACCACCATCACCACCACCACCGGATTGAGCTCCGCCTTAAGATACTTCGCATCTAAAATTAGAGAAGGGGTAAAATTTCTAGTGTCATCGTGGCTGACTTCGTCATATGCATTGCAAATCTCCATGGAAAAAATGGTGCGAATTCGTCGAGAGCGGCCTCCAACGAGAAACACGGACGAGATTCTAGCAAGACAGTGCCCAGGTACCAGTGCTCAGCCCAGATATGGACGGAATCCAAATCGGCAAGGTTGTTACCAGCAGTATCTCAACAGCCACCACATCATGCATGTCGCAAGTATACGCTCTGCCAGTATGATACGACGTGTACCAAAGTAGCCCCGCCATGGTGGTCTAGTGGTTATGGCACTCGACTGCTGACCCAAAGGTCATGGGATCGAATGCCGGCCGCGGTGGCTGCATTTTCGATGGAGGCGAAAATGTTTGAGGCCCGCGTACTCAGATTTAGGTGCACGTTAAAGAACCCCAAGTGGTCGAAATTTTCGGAGCCCTCCACTACGGCGTCTCTCATAATCATATCGTGGTTTTGGGACGTTGAACCCCAGATTTTATTATTATCATATTATAGTGTCCCACAGTAAGGCTCAAGCACGTTCACGTCCGCACCCCAACAACAGATGGAGAAGCAAATACCCACCCTTAAATCGCTTGCTCACCTGCACAATATATGCGAAATATGACGGCGACTGTGTTTATTTTCAGCACTTCGTCATGTTAGCCACATATAAAGTAAAAGTTACTAAAAACAGTTTTACACGCATGTGCAAATGTGTTTTAGTTCATTCTAATAATACCAATCAGTTCTTCTAGCTAAGTATACTTGAGCGAATAATCATGTTTATGGCTCCGTGATGGGATCCAATTATGGAGGCATAATGTGCTAACTGTAAAATTGAAAAGGCTTAGCATCGTGCCCGAAATGGGCCTTGCCAACGGTGATGAACAATATTGCTTGATTTTGTGGTTTTTTATGAACCATCTTTTCTTTCACAGCGCAGCTCCCATGCGCCCGTGCGGGGGTTTTGTGTCGATCTTGCGCATAACTGAGCGAGCAATTCGTACAGGGCAGGATGAAAGAGAGCGAGAGGAGAGCGTAGCTACGCTCGCTGAACGTAGAGCGCCTGTGCACTTCATCGCTTGCGGACCACGTTTGTTGGCAGTCAAGCAAATGCCTAGTTGCGCGAGTGCTAGCGCTGATGGATAGTCTCGCAAGTGCGTCCGTGTTTTCTGCGTGGTAATTGAAAAAAAAAAACAAATGCTTCATTTTCTGCAGGAAGCAGTGTGAAAAACGATGCGGCATACATGACTGAGGTATTTTTGTTTCTTTAACTTTATATGTCGTCATTTCGTGCTTTTTGCACACATGAGAAACTCACGCCTTCTACGTGCACATCAAACGCTAAATGGCGTTCGGGTCTCGGGGTGAGCTTCCGCCACCTTCTGGCGATTCTGCATACTCCGCTTGGAAACTTTCGAAGGATGTTACCCACAAATTGCATACCATTTGCTTTGTCTGAGCGGACAAAGCAAACAGTATGCAATGTTCATGCCGTGGAACCTTCCCTTTCCACAGCGGTGCGAAACGCGCTCCAAACTGAACTACTTCGCATAGGAGATACAAGTGCAGACGTTCCGTCCTCGCATCCTTCCTTTCATTGCTAAAAAAATCACAGCATATCCACGGAGTGAATGATGATGAGTGGGCGAAGCTGCGGTGGTTCATCGGTAAACCGTGAATCTTCCGTGAATTCTGCCCAGTACATCATCACCGACGTGAGATCGGGCGCGTTTGTACTAAAGGTTCGATGAGTTATGACGACTTGCAGTTCACTTTAATTTTACATGTACGCTGTGAATTTTCATTGTTTAGAAAACCATTGCTTTAGAAAACATCTGGCGTCTTTCGTTAAGCAGCTGGCGTCTTTTCGTTTTCCTTTAGAAACATCTGGCGTTCTTTCGTTTTGCTTTTAGAAAACATCTGGCGTCTTTCGTTGGTTTATTTCATCAATCAACGGCGTTTTGGACAAAATTTTTATTGTTTAATCACGCACAGGAGAAATCTCACCAGGCACTACCTTGGAGGTAAACAATGACTGCTAATGGGAATGAGAGACAGAAGAAGTCGGCTTTTAGCTAACACTTACACTTCTACTTCTACTAACGTTTCCTACTGGAACATGCCAATAGCTGCTAATGGGGAACGAGAGACAGAAGAATTCGGCTTTTAGTTAACGCGCACGCTGCGAATTTTTTATTGTTCAACAACGCACAGGAAAAATCTCCCACCGACACCACCTTGGAGGTCAAGATCTGGTACTAGCGTTACGACTGGTTACGCACTACGACTACGACAACTACGAGGGACGAACGGGTGCCGCTTTAAGGAGCCTCGCCCCTAAAAGAGAAATGGTCCGCTAGTACACTACACTCGTGCGCGAGAGCTCATTCTGCTGTGATATCCGATGTCGTGATCCATTTCCGGTAACGGGACCCATTCAATCTCCCAAAATAGCAGTTGGCGGTGCTTTGCACGTTGGCGTGGTTTGAGTGCGACTTTTAAAATGCTTTGTCTGCCAGTGCTGCTTAATAAACTGCTTGAGCGGAGGCGCATAGCCACCGACGGCCGAATCCTGCTGGGTGCTAATTACGCAGCCCGGTAATCGTCGGGAATTTTTGGCCTCTTGTTTTCTCGCTCTCCTTGTGGGTAACCTGAAGAAGCTGCCCAGACAACAGGGAAACAAAAACAGCAAATTACACACCTTAACTATCCTCTAATTACCAGTCTGTCTTCACATCTTTCGTACAATTACGGCTTCCGTAGGCACGCGCTGCTGCTCAATTCTTTATTTTCACGAGCTCGTCACCTGTAGGGCTAGGTCAATTCGAAATCCTGTTTTCCCTTTGTCTCGCCGCCAGTATCATCGCAAACCATCAGAAGGCTGCCCACATCATCTTAGTTCGTCGGAATCACTTTGCGGGGAGACACGCACAAAGCGTACCGATGGCGCCACCACTCAACCATTCTGCTCCTATCATTCCAAGAAGCAGAAACGTGACACCGCGGACATCGCGGGGCTAGACTTGGCCGAATATATCCATATATCCCGCCTCAAAACACCATGGAGGCCCCGCCATCAGGCCAGCTTGGCCATAGGTTCAAATCGCCGAAATATTTTTGCGCGTAGCGTGAAGCATCAACTAGCACTACCGTCGACGCTTCCGTTCGTGCTACCCTTCCTCTTCGCTGTGAGTTCTGAATTCAAACCCACGTTTCAAGCAAGAGCGGTATTGTATTTGGGCCTGAAACAGTAAAACATCGGCAGCCACGTTCCGGTGAGGTTATCATAGTCCATGTTTCACGAAACTAGGAGGGATCGCTATTCTGTGAAAGGATGCTCCCTCAATAGAATAGGAATCGGCCTACCTGGCGCTGTAATTGCTAATTGCACGCCATCTCCCACATGACGCCTGAAACCGAATGCTGGTACTCAGTCGCCAACGGCTGCGGATCATGTGACCACGGTAGCAATCAGATTTGTAATGCTACGTAGGTTGCTACAAATCACTGTATCTGGGGTGCTATGCAGGATGGCCCGAGCTTCTCAGGAACACGAGTTTGATCCGAGCTCGCACTACGGCGGTCATGATAGGAAGACAGCGCGAAACGCACGATAGCATCGTCGATAAAAACGGCTACCAGGACGAGCATGGCGCATCAAACGCATGTGCGGCATTTGCGGCGGTTTTCAAAGGAACATCGCGTGCGAATGCGTCAGCGCCTCCACTCAGTGAACGTTTCAATAGTGCAGAGACGTCACCATGATTTATCGCTATCTTTTTGCCAACTGAACATCGCGCCTCCCACAGGCGTGTTCGTGCGCGTTTGTCCTTTTTCGGGCAAGTTCTTTCGTGTCACCAGCAGCATGGAAATTTCCAGTCTCGAAGGCTACAAGAGCGCACACGCAGCACTCTCGTGCAGCTCGTTTCGCTTCTCTCGAATATTACAGGTGAATGGGTAGGCTACAGCTACTTACATTACACATCTGAAGATATTTCTGCAGTAACGAATCAGTAGAAACAATGTCTCCACAAACAAGTAAATCGCAACATTTCTCGCCGCAAATGCCACCAGGGGCGCTTCCTTCACTGCTGTGAGAGGTACGTCGTGAGTGCGGTAAAATTGAATGCGAGACATTGCAGCCATGTCATGATATATCCTTTAGTTCTTCGTGCTATTGTACATAGTCTGGGCGATTAAGCTCATAGATGAATCGTACCGCTCGCTGGCGTTGTGGCGTGAGCACTGCTCCTCGCCAAGAGGAAACCTGCTAGGGGGCCCCTATATATGCCGCGAGCGTCTGCCAAGCAAACTGATTGACTCGCGAAGTCGAGTACAAAATCGTTGTTCTGAAAAGGCCCCAGTTCAACTCGTGACTGTCATAGTACCGGTGTGCCTGCCAAGCGTTTTATGCGCTGGATGTTAAGAAGCAGCTTTTTGCATATACAATGAATTTTTCAGCTTGATCTACTTGTGCACGGCTGGAACCATCGGAGGAGGTTGTGATCGCCTTGGTTCTTTCAGCTTTTTATGTGGCTCGTCTATTCAGTCTGCTCAGTCTGCTTCGCAGGGAAGACCTCGTCAGTTCGGCCAGAATTTTGATGGTAACTATTAGTTAGGCCTTCATTAACACGACATTGAAGATGTGTACCTTAAGTGGTAGTGTTTGAATTAACACGACAATAATATTCTAGGTGTAATTAGTGAAATTATAATTGGTATTGAGCTAATTAGCATAATTGTAATTAGATCGCCTTGTAATTAGTCCTAATTAGCAGACAGATCATTAGAATAGTCCTAATTAGCTCGATTTTGGCTTTACTGTTCTTCATTAGCATGGTCTCAGTAAGACCTAGAATAATTAGCTCGGTCTTGCATGACTTTGTTTAATTAGCTTGGTCATAGCATGTCCTGGCTTAATTAGCTATCATACCGCCCAGCCAATTAGCTAATCAGCGGGGCGCACATGCTCAGGGAGCGCGCAAACCATGACTAAGAGGACGAAGACGGCGCGCGCCGGCCGATCGACGCGCTAGAAATTGCAGGCCGACTATGATGATTACACACGTGGCCTCAGCGATTACCTCCGGCCGCGGTGTCGTAAGGCGCTCAGACTAAGCTAATGTCAGAGGCCATGCTGCTGATGATTCCAAAGGGTACTCATCGTAGACATTCGTAGACATTCAACGCATTCAACGATGAGTACCAAAGGGTACTCATCGTAGACATTCATTCAGCCCGTAGCTCTTAAAACATTTTTAGTAAAAGTGCAATTCTGCACTCAGTGGAAATACACACAAAATAAGAAGATGCCTCTGGTTTGAAGACACGAAGCAACATTGTCGACCGCCCTTGACGTGACGCCGCGTTTAATCGTAACCAATGAAACCAAAGGATGGATATGATCTCTTCGTATTGTTAGCTCGTACAAAAGCGGATGTCGCCAGAGCTCGGAAAGAATACGAGTTTCACCAAACTCGGGCTATCCTGCATAGCACCCCAGAGCTCTGAAAGATTCCGAGTTTCGCCAAACTCGGGCCTTTCTGCATAGCATGCCTGAATGGACCGTCATCAAAATGACCTTAACAGCGTTTAACACACAAACCCTCACAGTTGAAGCGTTTGTGGAGCTACATGAATAAATATCTGGCGCTAACTGCGTATTGTTGGCAAAGCGAGGCTAACTACAGAAACGTATACAGTGCCATTAGTGGCAGCACTTCCTGCTAGAGGGTGCTCCTGCAGAAGAGAGAGTATGGCGCATGGTATTTTATTCATAAAACCGTATTGGCAACACTTATCAATTCTATAGCATAAAGAAGAGGGTAGCATGTGTCGTGGGGAAATTAGGCAGCAGATATACTCTAAAAGTAGTAGGTTTGGTTCCAACGTCTACCAATGAATACAACGAAGTAGAACGGTTCTGCCATTATGATGAATTACCAATGCAAAAGGAAAGGGCCCAGTACATCATAGGCATGAGCGACTTCATTGCAAAGGTAGAAAGAAAACAGAGAGCAGAACAAGTAATGAGCAACTGTGCCATCGACACTACGAATTGTCTGGAAGAGATATTGGTTGAATTTGCCGAAATCAATTCATTCCATATAATGAACTCGTTCTTCTGAAACAATCGAAATGGAAGTGAACATATAAAATCTAACGGATCAACAAGAAACGTAATTGGTAGATTTTATACCGTGTGAGGAGATAGGCATAGCACGGAACGCCGATGCAAGGTAAAGGCCGATGGTCATAGGCGAGTGAGGCCATCGCTCTAAGCCTGAAGAGAGCAAAAGGCAAGTTTGTGGCTTAAACCAGGCCAGCCTGCTGTCCCCAGGTTAAATACAGATAAATTCAAATTATTCTGATGGACAAATACTACCATTTAAAACAAGACAAGGAAGGCAGAATAGATAAAATGAAGAAAAGTACTACTACACTGATTTTTTAATTAGTAATAAAATTCGGAGGTAGAGCAGATAGGCGCGAAGTAGACAACCTGGAAATTTGACAAAAGCCCTAATAAAGAAACGTTATCTGACTGGCAAGCCACATCAACACGCAGAAACAAGACAGATGTACTAAATCATAACAATGATGTAGATGCCACAGCAAGAAATGTGGCAGCATCAATGCAGCTAAAGGAATCTCTGTGGTAATAAGAACCGAAATCCATGCAGTTAACATGAACAGGGCAATGCTATTAAGAATACCAATTAGTTGGGAAGATGGAAGAAGACGTATTCTGTACCATACAGTTGGCAGATAAGTCATCCAGCCTTCAATTAAATCGTTGTCGAACAGGATGCAAAGGATCCATGTGTAACTATCGATAAGGTTACAAGGGCCCTATACAGACCAGAGTGAGCCAGTTTAAGGATTGCAGAGACCAGGTGACAGTCATTTTTATTAATGGCAGAACGAATTCTATATCTCAGAAGCTTGTGGCATTCCGCATTATGGTTTTCAAACTTGGGTTGTACGAGAGAGTTCAAAACGCTAACGTCTATTTAATACACGGGCAGGTAAACGTCAAGACATCAAAAGTTTTGACTGATCAGCTTAGACTCCGTATTATGCAAACCACTCACGGAGACACCTCCTAATTAAGGGACAAAAACACTTGCCGTAATTAAGCCAGACCGGAAGCTGATTTCAGGAAGGGACAGTTTACGATGAATCACAGGCATATGACCAATGAGATAATTTAAAAACATAATGAATATGCAGCGAACATTGGTATGGCTTTAGTAGACTACGATGACTTAGTGGAAATAACAGCAGCACTGGCGGTGCTAGGTCCTCATTCAGTACTTGAAGTGTATGTGAATATCGCACCTTATTATTGCAGACTCCACAGCTACTGTAATTCTAAACAAGACACGCAAAACATTGCGATAAAGATAGGGGTAATAGATTTCATAACACACCAGCTTGCCCATTGCTCATTTCCCTCGCCCCTGATTATAAAGGGCACAGAAATGACCTTTGGGTAGCAGACATGAGGCAATTGCGTTAACTCTGAGTCGACCATCATCAAGAGCAGCTATTCCCCAACCCTGGAAAGTAGGTCAAAGCGAAGCTTTGTAAAGGCGGGCTATATCCTCTCGGGATCAGTCTAGAAGCCGAGCCTAGAATCCTGCTTCACGAGAAATTGGTACCCGCAAGTGTCTCTGGGGACACTAACATAATTAGAACGCCAAATGGCTATTTGATGTAAGAGACGATAAAGCAACGTCTCAAACAAGTCCATGGTATGTATACCCTTAAGCTAGTTCAACAGGTTGATGGAAGTCAGATCTTCACACACTGAAAAATAAGTCCACTCAGCGCATCTACCTCAAGACTCACCAGCGTTCTTCGGGGAAGCTCTGCCATCGACTTCATGACTTATGAACTTTCAGCTGCAGCCCAGTCAATTGTAGGTTATGTTTTTTTTTTCTTTTGGGCGTTTTTCTTCAGCCACTCTGAAGCGTACTCTTATATATTGAGATTTGATTGGCATCGTATGCTAATTTTATAGTCATTGTCAGTTGCTCGGTACACTTCTTTCGTCGACATTAGTGATCAGTGCCTGAGAACTAGATTTATTCCCCTCGTTGTCATTTTATGTTAGTTTGCGCATCGCCGCTTTCCATATTTATTTTTAGGTGCGAAATGCCTTACGCGCTCGGCTTGGTTAATGTCGTCAGGGTGTGCCATGTAGTAACGGCCCATCATGAAACCGGGATGCACCACAAAAATTGGGTAAATGCCCCTACTCTCCACCGGTTCATTAAAAATGGAAAGGCAACAATTGTTCAAGAAATAGCCGACGACGTTAGTGGAGCGGAAACACCCTTCCCTGAAAATGGAAAAATAAGAAGAATGAAAATACGAAGGAGAAAAAGAAGGGAAAGAGAAGAAGAAAAAGAAGAAGAAGAAAAAGGAGAAGAAGAGAACGAAGAAGAGAAAGAATAGGAAAAAGAAGAGAAAGGAGGAGAACAAGAAGAGAAAGTAGAAGAAGGAAAGGAAGAACAAGCAACTTCGGGTAAGCTGCATGCTGACGCAGTTTTCCGACGACATTAGTGGAGCGGAAGCACCCTTCCCCACATCTCCGGTTTCAGGCTTGCCACCACTAGTGCCTCATCAAAGAAATCTCTCTCAAAACACTGCATGCTTCGCAACTGCCCCGGTTTCACGCTAGTGGCGCTGAAACACCCTTGCCTACATGCTTCGCACCTCCGCAGTTTTTCTTCTAATACTGACTCTTAACCGTCAATATTTCCGCTTGAGTGCTTGGGGATCTTTAAGGCCCCCTGACATCGCATAGTGCATGGGCTTCAAGCATATTTGCGTTCATCGAAATATCACCGCAGTGGCGTAGATCGAGGCCCCGTCGTTCGGGTCAGCAGGCGAGCACCATAGCTACTCCGCCATCCCGGCGACTCTAACAATTAAGGGAAGTACGGAATTATCATTTAGAATATTCCTATGTCACTCAATATGTAGTTTTCCCTTATGTGAACTACGTAGTCTCCTGAAAGCTGTGTGGTCTTCCTAATATAACATAGGCTACAGTCCAATTAAGTTGTAAAAGATGGATCACGTTGCCTAATAGTTCTCTCCAGGGTGCAAAATCATCTACCTCAAACTACGCGTACGTAGAAATGAACCTGCTGAGGTGACTGCTACTTCTAGTTGATGCATTATACGGAGAGCAACGAGCGCGAAAAACTAACATACGGAAGAGAAGCAAGCACACGAGTCAAATTCTGCTTCCGTGGGTGATTTCAGTTCCTTAGCTTTTTCAACTCTTTATATTCAGATTGGGAAGGAGTGCTAAATCGGTACTCTGCTGTGGCATTTTCTTCAACGTTGTACAAGACTGATAATTTTATTCGTCTTCATTTAGCCTCCCATCTCTTAAGCTTCTCGCGGAGCAATAAAGGCCATTGATCAGACACAGCTGTCTTTGCGTCTGTAGATCAATCTTTCTTCGGGTAGATGACGCTCTTGGCTTCGTCTGTTACAGGTTTTTCCAAGACCATACTTGTGCACGGGTCCACAGTTACTATTAAACAGCGGTTCCCTTGGAAATTTTCTCGTTTTCTTGTGTAAGCCGCATTGAGATGTAGCGCTACGTAGGGGACGTGGAAATTCAAAAAGAAATTTCAAATCACTCCATGTACTTTTCGGCTGAATTGGGCTTTGGCAATCTGGCATTCATGTGATGTCCTCACGAATTTTTTATAAAAACCTGCATTTTTCTTCAGGCCAAGCACTTTTGAATTTTCCAGTAATTAGTACGCCCTTACGCGATAGAGTCACCATATTTTGGCACAAAGCCTTTCACATTGCATACATTGCTTTGACATATCTCACTGTCAGAGACGAGTAGAAGCTATGTATTTTCTCCTTACATTTATGTCAACGATGTAGTGAGCGATGTAAACGTCGCCACAGTTTTCTATGACTCCTTAAGGCAAGCCGTAAATAATGTCCTGAAATCAAGTGCGTGAACTCTAGCGACCGGTTTACAGGATCTTACATTGACATTGGAGTGAACAAGACGAACGTTGGCGAGACACCATCTTGGCTCATGATAATCGCTCGCCCTCAAAATCCGTGCAAGGCTCAGACATTTGTTATGGTGGGGTCTCGAAAAAAAATAACATAAAAATTACCCCTGCCTGCTCTGACACCGCTCCGAAACCTCGGCTAATAAACATCTTTGTAGCATGCACCCATCATCACATCCGTACATTCCGCGCAGAGTTAAATAGGTGCTGGAACATAAGACAGCATTGTTGGGCTGATTCTTCGAAAGAACACTCTAAGCTGTCCCTCCGTACTTCGTTCTTGTAATAATGCGAGTGCGGGCGACACACTTTCAAACCTGAGTACACAACATTCCTAACCAGCCCAACAGCATCATGCTCCTCTTGTATGGAAACGCGTACATGAGAGCACGGAAAGCCTGAAATTGATGTCATGGGGAATTAATAAACAGCGGTATGAATGCCTTGTGCATCTATTTGCCTGAATGGGCATATTTACCAATAAGCTTTGCACCAAATGGATTGCGTAAATTATCTGTATAGGGCAGTGCCGTTAATGTCTTCGTCAATAAAATCGTCGGAATCGTATGTAGAGTTCTCCTTTTCCGGTGCTTTTGATAAGCCTCCTGCTCAGCTGGGAAGCACAACTGACCAGTACGTATACGCAGGTAAAGTTAGCACTTCTGGGCCAGGTCAAGCTGGCAGCGGAGGCTAGGGAACCCCTGGACTAGCAGCCCGGTTCAACGATTTCTTAGCCTTGTTTTCTCTTTTCCCATTATATTAAGTTTCTTCTGTCTATCTTTCCTCTTCAGCCGTTCTTCTTTCGTGTGAAGACAGGAAGCTTGTGTTACATGCAGGCTCTGTGACCATTGACCCAACTGCCCATCCAGGGCTCTTGGTGTCGAGTTCATAGTTCCAACCAGGATGGAGTTTTCTAGGACCACAAATATTTCATTGTTAAAAGCACGCATGGGTTTTCTTGTAGTGTTGTGCAACTTCTCTGTGGATGACAAGCGACAGTAAAAGCTCTGTCTAACGTCATCTACAGCGCTCAAGTCGCTAATAAGCTGCCTAGGTACCCGCACCTGCACAACCTTACGCCTGGCGTTGTTTGTTAGATGTGTTCAGACAAGTTAAATGTCAGGATTCCTATGAGCTGCCGCAATAACTCATGGCGCTACTGTGCTGCTTCAAAAGACCTCTGATATAACCCCCCCATACTGCGACCTCTGTCTTCATTACCACAATGCGTATCATTTTCTCGCTATCTGTTTTCTTGTTGGCCGGGTTGATATATGCAGCATACCAAATATTTTGGCAGGGACAAAGCTTATGTAACAGGCGCTCCCGTTTCGCGATTTTCGACCCCACATCTCTGCTCCTATGGATGCGTGCTCCTTCACTTGAGCAAACTAATGAATATATTTCCAGGGCTCAGTACAAAACAACAACCCACGTAACAAATACTATTGTACATCAGAGCCATTTCTGTCGGATGTAACAAGCCAGACGTAAGCTCGACTTGCTGCGCAACCAGCAGGAATGAAGGAGGGAGACAGGAAGGAGCGCAGTTGTGCTGCAGACGTAAGCTTCAGTTCTATATTCCATTAACTTGCAAGTTGTAATACCCCCCACCGGCGTTTCAAAATGCCTTGTCGCATTTCACCAGTGGGCTTGTGGCACGATATCGTTGGTGATAAGTGCCCGTGACTTGCACGCCCGTTAAATGGTTTGTTTATTTATTTATTTATTTATTTATTTATTTATTATACATACTGTCAATCCCAGAGGGATTATAACAGGTGAACAATCAAAGACAGTGATTTAGTACAGTCAATAAAAAAATAAAAATAAAAATAAAAATAAGAAATTAAAAAAAAAAACAAAAAAAAACATACAAGAACATTTTTTCAAAGTACAAACACATTGGCACTTAAACAAGAACAAAAAAGTTCACGTAATACCATATTAAGTTTGCGAGGCTATCAAGTCGCCTTCTACTAGTTTTGAGAAAGTGGCTAAGGATGTGCTACTGGTAATGGAGGGGGACAGGCTATTCCATTCTCTGATCGCAAGCGGGAAGAACGAGAATTTGAAAGCATCTGTGTGATATTTGTAAGGGGCAAGGGTATGAGAGTATTTGTGGCGGGTAGTTCTAGCTGCGGATAGCTTGATGTAGCGGGACTTGTCTATGTTTAGCTGACTGTGTAACAGTTGGTACATTAGCTTTAAGCGTGCCAATGTCGCCCGGTTTTTTATGGTTAGTAGTCCAGCCTTCTTAAGCAGTTCTGTAGGCGAATCTGTTCGATTAAATTTGTTAAAAATAACCCTAAGCGCTTTTCGTTGGACACCTTCGAGCTTGCTGGTTAGTTTTTTTGTGTACGGGAACCAGGCAGCGTTTGCGTACTCCAGGATGGGTCGGATAAGTGTATTATACGCCAGTAACTTTGTGTGTGGTGGTGCTTGCTGTAATCGCCTTTTTACTGCCTTCACAGTAATATCCGCACAGGCTCATAAATTGATACGGAACTGTCTGTGCCATGGTTTACAACGCGGATGTGAACGAGCCTACCCACAAAACAAGCAGGTCGAATTGAACACGAACTGCCATTTTCTTCAATATTTCACACAGCACCCAGCCCATTTCGTTTTCAATACCGTAACACACATTTTATCTCATAGCGTACCAAGTTCCCTGCCTTTTAACGTCGTACGCAATACTACAGCAGAGCTCTACGACGCTATGCCTAGGATGCAAGGTGTTACAGATGGTGTTCGGTGGCTGAACTTTCGTGTTTATCCTGGGAGACAATAGTGATGGCGCGCGAGCCGTTTTAATAGAGATTTGCAGAACTTCATGGTGAGCCTTCTAGTGGTTTTGGTGGTATTTCGTTTATTTCTCTTCCATGGCATTTCGCCAAAACCTGCGCACACCAAAACGGTTAAATTGTTCTTTTCGTTTATGTAATGCTTCGAATAATTGTTTTGTGACCCTGACACCATCGCATGGCTGCGTTGAGTACTGTGGTTATTCACTGGAAGCATCTAGCCACAATACTGAATGACATTCACGTTACTTCAATCTTTAAGTCGTATTACATGAATCGTTTTGGAAAGTACACAATCATGTGTTTATGTTGGTGTTCAATGACTAGGGCTCTGCGCTGCTTTTGAGACTTTTGTGTTGTAATTTCCGATAATACAACGCTCACAGTGAAGTCTAATGTCGAAATTTTTTTCATGCTATTGTTCTGCCCCGGTAGTGAATGGTCTGAATTTTTTTTCTTTCTTAGAATTCTTTACTTTGAGAATGCGAATCACTGGGATAATATTTTAGGTGGTGACTTCAATAAGCATGTTAGATATCAATACTAAAACATGGTAATTTATGTTTTTCGTGAATATATACATGTTTAACAAGGTTATTGTGACATCAATAATGTTCAACAGTACATCGGAGGCTCTTATAGATATATCAATATGGAACGACGCGTCATACACCTATTCCTTACAAATATCCGTGTCATCAGTGATCATTTGCTAATATTAATTTATAAAAGTCATACGCTGAACCCACCTATGTGCTCCCCTTCCAAACCACTGCTTTACAGACCTATCAATGCGCGAGCACTGTCATTTCTCAAAGAACAGCCCCTGTGTATTAACCTTGGTACCGTGTTAAAAGAATGCTGCCCTGATATTGCCTATAAGGTATGCCTTGATTTATTTGTAGAAGCTCGCTATTATTCGTTTTTTTTTTCTGGATGCTCTTAGAAGATAAAAGGTATATGCAGTTGCACTCAACGTGAAAGCTGTAGGAAGTGCGGAGCAGTGGTTCGCCTTCCCTTCAACGACGCTTGCATTCGAGGGCAAGCAAGCGCTGGCGTTCCAAACGTACAGCCTGCTCGGCGTCCATATGGCGAGAAAGGAAAGCTTCATTTGTGATACGAAAGTGTTTTATGCCTGTATCCACCGAGGCTTTAGTGACCTATTTCCATCACGGATATAAAATGGACGCTAACGGACGAGAAAGAAAAGAACTACAAGAAAAAGTCAGAGTTTCGCCGCAAGGGCGAAGCAATGAATGCGATAACAAGAAAAGCGTCCCGTGATGGACGCGCTGATACGCTGCATAAACATCTGGGGCCGAATTCACAGAGCTTTCTCTTGCCCACGCAATTTCTTAGCCAAGAATTCTCGTATCTCGAGGGATTACGATAGCAATGGTACGAATTTAACTTACTCGCCACGTTTAAGGGCAAGGAGGCAACGCGAAAGCCGATGAAACGACAAGGAAAGAAAGAAGTGCGCGCAGGTGATAGCGAGGCTCCACGCGAAGCGTCTAGCATCGAGGGTATACGATGATAGCGAATGTATTTTCGCTGCATCTCAGCTTCCAGTTCCGGGCGTCTGCTACAGCGCTTACGCGTTGCCGTGTTGCAGCAGACGTCCTGGAGTCTTGCGCCAAGCCAAGTGCTCGCGTTTCATCGATGACCATAGCTAACCAAAATTTAGTTGCTCGATGGCGTTAATAATCCGTGTGCTATCTCGTCAAGTGCAGGCAAAAAACGCTCCAGATGCACCGCATCTATAAACCACGCATAAATTGAAACATTGAAGGTTTGAAGATGTGACCGAAACGTCCCCCCCCCCCTGTTTACCACAACGAGTTTAGTTACATTTTCATGAAGCTGCGCTGCCACTCAACTAATTAGGCATGTTCGAGCACGGTATGGTGGTTGTCATTAGGGTGTTTCGTAGCTATACGTAAAATGTTGCATTTCTTACCAAGATCTCAGTACAAGACATAGGAGTGGCTTTTGAGCCTAGGGAGAACTGTACAGAAATATAAAGCAGCAGTAAGAAAGGTATCATGAGCGTAAAGCCGCAGGTTCAATTAACCGCAGCATTTTGACAGGGCCGGAACGCGAGAGCAATCGTATACGCTTAGATATGTGAACGCGTAAAACGAGGAAGATTCGTCGGGATGTTTCTACGTGTTAATGCTTTTCAGAAAACACGGTGCAGTCCCATCATCCTTTGGGAGTTTGCGTGTGCAAACATAAAAGAAGCGGCGTTAGTTGTCTACACGTGCGCCTGGATTCACAGGGCGCGCGTGCTGCGCGTTCCCACGATTAACAAACATAAAAAAAAAGAGACGGCGTTCGCGTTACTCACTAACGTCTATGGAAGCGAAAGCCATCAAAACCGAGTGAACGTGTGATTGTGCTTATATATGAGAATCGAAGCAAATTAAGTGAGTAGTGATTTGTTTAGTGAATGTTTATTAGATGTGAAGCATCTTATAGCGGAGTTCAATCCGGTGGTGGTGGTGGTGGTGTGCGGCGTGAGCACCCTTACTGCGCATGCGCAAACGCTCTCCACTTCCCCTGTCCCCCCCCTCGCCACTTCCCCTCTCCACTTCCTCCCTCCTCTCCCGCTCCCCACTTCCCCTCTCCCCTTCACTTTCTCCTCCCCTTCCCCCTCCATCTTTCCCTCTCCACTTCCCCTCTCCCATTTCCCCCCTCAGCACTCCCCCACTGAAACGCGGGCTATACATGCCGAAACACTGCTTCGCATCGCTTCATGGTCGCCTTTAGCGGGAGATGGTGTGATTTTTTTAAATGACGCTAATCGAAACAAATTGGATATTCGCTTCGTGAAAGTGACATTCATCATCATTCATCATCAGCCTGTCTACGCCCACTGCAGGGCAAAGGCCTCTCCCATGTTCCGCCAATCAACCCGGTCCTGTGCTTTCTGCTGCCACGTAATACCTGCAAACTTCTTAATCTCATCTACCCACCTAATTTTCTGTCTCCCCCTCACGCGTTTGCCATCTCTTGGAATCCAGTCAGTTACCCTTAATGACCACCGGTTATCCTGCCGACGTGCTACGTGCCCGGCCCATATCCATTTCTTCTTCTTGATTTCAACTATGATGTCATTAACCCCCGTTTGTTCCCTGACCCACTCTGCTCTCTTCCTGTCTCTTAAGGTTACACCTATCATTTTCCTTTCCATCGCTCGCTGCGTCGTCCTCAATTTAAGTTGAACCCTCTTTGTAAGTCTCCGGGTTTCTGCTCCGTAGGTAAGTACCGGTAAGATGCAGCTGTTATATACCTTCCTCTTGAGGGATAGTGGTAGATTACCATTCATGATTTGATAATGCTTGCCGAATGAGCCCCAACCCATCCTTATTCTTCTAGTTATTTCACTCTCATGGTTCGGCTCCGCGGTTACTACCTGTCCTAAGTAGACGTACTCCTTTACAACTTCCAGTGTCTCGCCACCTATCGCAAAGCGCTGTTCTCTACCAAGATTGTTCCACATTACTTTAGTTTTATACATATTAATTTTCAGACCTACTCTTCTACTTTCCGTATCCAGTTCAGTAATCATGAGCTGCAATTCGTCTCCCGCGTTACTCATCAATGCAATGTCATCAGCGAATCGTAGGTTACTGAGATACTCTCCATTGACTCTTATCCCTAGCTCTTCCCAATCTAGGGCCCTGAAAACCTCCTGTAAACACGCGGTGAATAACATTGGAGAGATCGTGTCTCCCTGCCGTACGCCCTTCTTTATTGGGATTCTGTCGCTTTCTTTATGGAGGACTATAGTGGCTGTGGATCCGCTGTAGATTTCTTCCATTATGTTTATATAGGCTTCGTCGATGCCTTGATTCCGCAGTGCCTGCATGACTGCTGATGTCTCCACCGAATCAAATGCCTTCTCGTAATCTATGAAGGCTATGTATAGGGGTTGGTTGTATTCCGCGCATTTCTCTATCATCTGATTGATAGTATGAATATGGTCTATTGTTGAGAATCCTGTACGAAATCCTGCCTGGTCCCTTGGTTGATTGAACTCCAATGTCGTATTAATTCTGTTAGCAATTACTTTTGTAAATAGCTTGTAGACAACCGACAGTAAGCTTATGGGCCTGTAATTTTTCAGGTCTTTGACGTCCCCTTTCTTATGGATCAAGATGATGTTGGCATTCTTCCAAGATTCTGGTATCTTCCCCGTCGAGAGGCACTTCGTATACAGGGTGGCCAGTTTCTCTAACATAATCTCTCCACCGTCTTTCAACAGGTCTGATGTTACCTGATCCTCACCAGCTGCTTTGCCTCTTTGCATTCCCTTTAGGGCTTTCTTTACTTCTCCTGTCAATACTGGTGGGATGTCAGATTCCTCTGCGCTATTACTCCTTCTTACGTTATCATCCTGAATGGCTCGGCTGCTGTACAGATCTCTGTAGAACTCTTCCGCTACCTCAACTATTCTATCCATATTGTTTGTGACCTTGCCTTCCTTATCCCTTAATGCATACATCTGATTTTTGCCTATGCACAGTTTTGTCTTCATAGCTTTGAGGCTTCTTCCGTTCTTTAGAGCATGCTCAATTCTCTCCATATTATACTTTCTTATGTCGGCTACTTTACGCCTATTGATTAACTTCGAAAGCTCCGCCAGCTCTATTTTGTCTGTTGCATTTGAGGCTTTCATAGCTTGACGTTTCTTAATGAGGTTTTTCGTCTCTTGGGATAGCTTACCAGTGTCCTGTCTAACAACTGTACCCCCGACTTCCACTGCACACTCCTTGATGATACTAGTCAGATTATCATTCATTGCGTCAACGCTAAGGTCGGTTTTCTTGGTTAAAGCCGCGTACCTATTCTGAAGTGAAACTCTGAATTCCTCAACTTTCCCTCTCAGAGCTAGTTCATTATTCGGCTTCCTGCGTATCAGTTTCTGCCGTTCCTTCCTCACGTCAAGTTTAATTCTAGATCTTACCATTCTATGGTCACTGCATCGGATCTTGTTAACTACTTCCACATCCTGTACAATGCCCGGGTGGCCGCACATTATGAAGTCTATTTCATTTTTAGTTTCGCCATTAGGACTCCTCCACGTCCACTTACGAGTAGCCCGTTTTCTGTAGAAGGTATTCAAGATGCGTAAATTATTGCGTTCTGCAAACTCTACTAGTAACTCCCCTCTGGCGTTTCTAGAGCCGATGCCATATTCCCCAACTGCATGATCTCGAGCCTGCTTCTTGCCTACCTTTGCATTAAAGTCGCCCATCAGTACAGTATACTGTGTCTTTACCTTACTCATTGCTGATTCTACGTCTTCGTAGAAGCGTTCAACCATTTGATCATCATGGCTGGATGTAGGCGCGTAGGCCTGTACCACCTTCATCTTGTACCTCTTATTAAACTTAATTACGATACATATCACCCTCTCATTAATGCTATAGTATTCCTCTATATTGCCAGCTATATCTTTATGAATAAGGAACCCCACTCCTAGTTCTCTTCTGTCAGCTAAGCCACGATAGCATAGGACGTGTCCGTTCTTCAGCACTGTATAAGCCTCCTGTGGCCTCCTAACCTCACTGAGCCCTATTACATCCCATTTAACACCCTCCAATTCCTCGAATAGTACAGCTAGACTCGCCTCACTATATAAAGTTCTAGCGTTATACGTAGCCAAATTCAGATTCCAATGGCGGCCTGTCCGTACCCAGAGATTCTTAGCACCCTCTGCTGCGTCGCAGGTCTGACCGCCGCCTTGGTCAGTTGCTTCGCAGCCGCTGGGGACTGAGGGCCGAGGGTTAATTGGTGTATTCATGTGGGAGGTAGTGGCCAAGTACTACACCAGGGTGGCCAATCCTGCTCTGGTGAGGGAGTGCATTGCTGGCTGTGGTCGCCAGTGAGGCTGCACCCCAGGCCTTTTTACACAATTCCATCATCACGCGGATTTTTTTTTTTTAATCCGGTTGGGAATTGTCCGGCACCGGGATTCGAACCACGGACCTCTTGCATGCGAAGCTGATGCTCTACCACTACGCCATCGCTGCATCGCCATCGCTGCATCGGGGTTCTTTTACGCACACCTAAATCTTGCGCCTCTGGCATTTCCGCCTCCATCGCAAATGTGGCCGCGGCAGCTGGGACATGATCATATGACCTTCAGGTCAGCAGTCAAGTGCCATAACCACTAGACCACCGTGGCGGGTTTGTTAATTACTACAATGTTCAACTTCATCACTTCTGCAAATAGTGTCTGCCTCTGACAGAGACCTACAGCAGGAAGTAGAATTTTCCTACATGCCAAGGTTGATTTTGAAAATGCTGTTGAGATAACGAAACACCTTATCTGAGCAAAGTTAATGTACAATGCTCTGCAAATGGAATGCAATAATCAGCCCGCACAGTGGCAGCTGCTTCATCATGCCACAGGTGAGTGCTGAAACACCAGAGCTGGCTCATTCTGGTATGCGAATAAAGCAGGAGCCTTGATCACGCATTGTGACAGCATAGGCCTCCCAGGTGATTACCCAGGTGATCACTAAGCACACCTCAGTGACTGAAAAAAGCACCGGCCACCGCAAGGCCCGACTCTTGCCTTTCAATCGCCAAGCCCTGCAGACTACAGTACTACCTGCCAGAATGCGAGACACGCTAACGCCAACTGCTGCAATATAAAAAAAAGGCAGCTAAATTCATGCAACCATGCCTTGTTTAGAGAATAGGTACTTCAATGTCAGAGAAATATTGTGCTTACAACTGGGGCAAACTGTCCACCTGGTGTCCACGCAGGCCTTGCTTCAGATTCGGCCTCCATTTTCATCCTATTTTTGACATTAGTGACAGTCAATTAGCGATAGTTTACAAAGTGCATGGTAATATAGCCACACTTGATGGCTTTAACCTTCGAGTCACCTTACGCGAATGCATTAGGATACCGAGTTTTTTTTTCCTTTTTTTTATCGACTTTCACCGCACGCTTTGCATTAGGCGTCATTCGAGGGAAAGATAATATATATATATATATATATATATATATATATATATATATATATATATATATATATATATACAATGAAGTAAGTGTTACAGTGGCCAGCTCTCTTCTGAAACACTGCAGCGGTGGTCGAGTCGTTACAGCGTCCGACTACAATGCGGGAGGTACTGGGTTCGATTCGCAGTGTCGCCAAGCACCCACGTTTTTTTTTTTTATAGAAAAACAGATAGCACGGCCTGAGGTTATGTGTTGCGGTCACTCTTCAGAAGGTGGCCTTTCCGCTCTCTTCTTCCACTCCCCTTTAGACCGAAAAACGCTGCGCCATGCTCCCTCACGGATCACAGAAATAAGAGTATATATATATTTTTGCTCTAACCACTACTATCGCAAGAGCGCCCAGTCCCGAAACCCAATTACGGTGTTTTCAAGAACATCAAGAGACACGCGGCGGCTAAACTGCTTGCGGCCAAGATGACTGCCTTTGTTGGGACACGTTTCCGTGCTAGTTGGGTGGGTTTAATTACACGCAGCAGCGCAAAACGACAGGGACAGAGAGAAAACACACAAACACAGTGATGTCTTTGCGTCTCCTCTCTCGGTCTCTGTCGTGTTGCGCAGCTCCGTGTAATGCCTCTGTCAGTGGTTATAAAGAACTCCAGCAGGCTATCGAGTTCTGAGGAGAGGGCAAAACAGTAGGCCTGGGAAAAGGTTACCGCAAATTCATTTGCGTCATAAAGGGCTACTCTTCCCTTGGTAAGTACATGAAAATTTTAAACGCCAGTTTATTCTTTATCACCAGCAGTTACAGTATAGATGACAGGTGGAGAGACAAAAATCCGCGCATTCAGCTTGACTAGTTTTGTGCCCTTCATAGTAATTGGCAACACGTATGACAATACGTAGAAATACCACGCACATATGTAAAGGTATGTACAGTCACGGGCGAGAGCTTTGTTATGCTGTTTGAAGTAGACTAGTCTATTGTGCATATTCGACAAACGCAATGTGTAGAAGCAATGTTACGCAGAGGAGCTGTCCTATAAACTTACTTTTGCTGGTTGGTTGCATAGTTTCCAACTTCTTGCTCAGGACTGTACGTTGTAAAATGAAACATCTTGTTTGAATGCACACATTTAATGTAAGGTTACATCATTTTTGTGCAGTAGGAAACATACTTGAGAAATGAAAATGAGATAGAAAAAGGAGAACTAGAAAGCAAGTTGCAAATTCTTATAAAAGTTACACTAAACAAAAAACGTAAGCTTCTGTTTAAAGATACATACATACATACATACATACATACATACATACATACATACATACATACATACATACATACATACATACGTACATACATACATACATACATACATTGAGGTGTAGGTAATAGGATGAACTGCTATAAAACAGCAATGCTGATACAGTCTTGAGCACATGAGGTTTCAAGGGAGGAACTTACGAGCGAAATCTCTCACCACTCTTATGTGCCAACTCGGTCTTTCTCGAACCCACTTGGAACAATTTCGTGCATACTTTCTGCTGCTGCCCACTCACAAGCAATTTTTATACATTTCCCTGACGGCAGCCCACGACGATATATAAGAAAAGAGCCCCTGACAATGTGATGCCAAGGAGAAGCGCAATGCATCACATTTTGGTACATGTCTACAAGATGACACATAGTTTATTTACATAGTTCGGCACATTAACAACACAAGCCATGTTAGGTGACGTGGCCTGAAAAATTGGCACAGCTCGGACAAATACTGGGCAATACATAAATAAAACAATTTGCTGTTACTAAGCTCCTCGGTGCAAATAATGCTGCTGTTGACATGTCAAGACCCCATTGCTTCTGCTGAAAACACTCCTCAAAAAGGTTTCAAAGTGTGCCCATGTGCCAATTTCCCATACAGAAGTCTCTCATTCAGCTTGAAAAATTTTTAGTGCACTGCTGGGCAAGGCGTGTGATGTGAAGCTTCAGTGCCTTGCATGTATATCTTGCTGCTGGCCTCAGCTGCAATGTTTATCAGCAGAAATGTGCAGAATAACAATTTATAATGGGCCGCGACAAAGTAATTATGTTTCAGGTGCATAAAACATGGACAACAATAAAATAATTTAAGAACAATTACCTGGCACAGTTTACAGAATCTTAAATACATTTTCATGCAGCTATCACAGCTTATCTGAAATAGTAGTAATGGTTATCAGCCTTCACATTTGTTCGAAGTCGCCAGTTTCAAGATTAGCACACCAGCAGCCCTCTTCAGGCTAAGCCATTGTAAAGACGCATCAAAAAGCATAAGTAAATGCATGCTATAGTCGCCCTACAAAAAGCAATAAGTACTTTCAGCAGTAATATGAGCAAAGCTGCATGGATGATAAACTATTTGCAGTGTATACAAGTACACTATGGAGAAACCTATGGCAGCAAACACAATATAAAAAATTTAAACTTACACAGTACATGCAGAGAGGTTGACTGTTCGAGAGGACAGACATGCGATGGGATTACATTACACAGGTGCTAAAGACTGTTCGACATACCAGGAATAGTGACGCTCCTCTTGTATCTAAATAATCCCTGGAGAAGGACTTTCCAGAGCTTATATATACATAAAATCATCTGTGCTGTACTAATGCGAGTATCGTGAACGACTATATCGACCAAGTGCAAAATTACCCGCTTCAATGGTTTTATTCTTGCACTACCAAACATGAAAACACGGTTTTGATTGCCGACCATGGCTGCTGTTTCTAATGGCAGTGAAATGCAGAGACACACATGCACTTTGATTTACATGCATGTTAAAAATTCAAGGTAGCCGAAAATAATTTGCATTACCACTAGAGTGTGCTTTACAATAATGTCAAGGTTTGGTATAATAAATGCAGAATTTCAATAATTTTGAATCCTCAAGTGCAAGGAACTGCTAAATGATGCACTGCTCAACAATTAAACTGCAGCTGTGCAGATTCTCACCATACAATTCAAACTGCTGCAGCTATCACAAGGCATTCCTTCTGTTGACGTGCACTTTGAACAGCAGGGCACACACACTGGTAGTCGCTCTCTACTTGTTGTCCTTGTGTGTTTTGTCCGAGACACACTGCACAATTACATGGCAGTGGGGCACCTGATCCCGTGACACTGCTGGAACATAGAAAAATACAGATGATTGTAACAACCATGCTATGTCTAAAAATGGACAGCTGATATGTGCTAAAAACTCTAGCTGTCGTATTTTCAGAAGCCGATGACAAGTATGAAGAAATAATAAAGAACAAGAAAAAAAGTCTGAACATAGAGCCACCAACAATGAAGACTTTGAAAAATTATTTTATGATATATATGTATAACTACGATGTTCACTTTGAAGGCAACAAACTTCTGGCTAATAGTGAGACATCAGCCAATAAAGCATCTTCTATTTCGACTTTACACTAGGTGCAAGAAGCCGACCAAAAATGATTTCACTATGCTACACTATAAGAAAAAATCAAGTATTTGGGGAGTATTGCTACCCCACAACTATAACGTCATCCATCTCACGTACTTTTCTCGCGTTATAACCACGATCCCGGCGCTTCCCGGTCACGAATGACGCGCCCGTTATCAGATTGACATAGCATTCTTGATAGGAAAGTGCCAAGAGCCGGGTTTTCAAAAAAAAAAAACGCGAGCAGGAAAGATTACAATTATTGTTGCGTGGCAGAAATACTCCCAAATACTCGATTTTTTCTTAGAGTGTAGTCATGTACTGCTATGTTACAAGACAACAGCTATTGTTCATCACTTTAAAGTTACCTAACATAGCCACCTCACCATACAGTGTGCAGAAGCAATATTGAAGACTAGAAAACACAAAGCATTCGCGGATTATGTGTGTTTTTGTTGCTCAAAACCGTTTTTCCTAACAAAAGTATACTTTGAAAAAAAAATGCACTTGATTAAGAGAAATGATCGTGAGCAACAAACACACTCATAATCCACAAATGCATGTTAATGGGCCCTTATGGCTTCCACAAACACTCACCATGATTATAATTGCTGTCGATGCCATGCCGGACGGATATGCTGTGTCCTGCTCAGAACACCAAAAGTGCACTGTATGAATTGTCTTGCATGGGTGGGGGCTGCACTGCACTGCTGCTCAGCTGGGCCAGCCACGGACAGGAGGGTGAGCACCCATGGCTCTCAGGCATAGCGTGAGTCACCTTCAGAGATCAACAAGCCTCACTTCAGGTCACATACGATTTGGAGAAATAACCATGCCACTATATAATTGTGCTGAGAACATGTACGGCGGAAATACAACGTGCTACAACATTAAAAAAAGATTAGCTATAGCAGGTAAAATGCGCATTTACTGCTCCCGTGTTGCCTGAGGCTTGCAATAGAGCTCTTCCTCCCTGCATGTTGAGAATAGCCAGGCGATTTTCACCTACTTGCTATTTCCATGCATAGCACATGAAACGCTGAGCGAGTAACAAGCACAAGAGCTCAACAAGCAATAAAAGTATTAGTGCTATTTCAAAAGCACAACTTTCTAGTCTCACATGTATGGAGTAAAATTCATAAGCTGCAGACTTTACACTTTCGACATTGTCAATTCTATCATAGCTTGCTTCTTAAGTGTCCAATTACCATCGCTGTGTGAAAATAATACAAGCATCCACTGTAGTAACAATGTTTGTGTTGTGAAGGTGGGTACATTAACCAGTGTTTACTGTGCCATCTGTACTTAAAAAAAACTAACCTAGCAACCAGCCGTTAGGCAGGTTTCTGCCCTTGAAGCTCCCAGGCAGAGCACAGTCCATCCAGATGAGGCTGCCATGAGTGCTTCCAGGCCCCTTTGAGGTCGGCTGGATGATGACAACCCCACCGTTGCAAAAGACTTGTACATTAAGGGAGCACAAGTCCTTCCTATTTCTGTACAGGTGCTCCAAGTCAAAAGACGGCTTGATTTGCCAGTGCTTGCAATCGATGGATCCCAGGCCCTTACGAAAGTTTGTGATCTGTGAAGAGGCCAAAAACGATATATTTAAAAAACCCTCATTGAAAGCGCTCTTAATACATATTTGGCAGTAACACAAAAACTATCACTCAGTCAAAGCTATCATATGCTATATTCAATTTGAAACGAACTGAAGCCCCATGCAAGCTTTACATAGATATAGATGTCCCGGTAAAGCATAGTGCTGCCACAGCGGTAATCTTCTATACAAGTAATTTTGCAATATAAAAGGAATTCCTGAAAAAGTGCTACATGGCTCTTCGAAAACGAAGTCGCATCAAATATTTTTCTCTCAACTGTCAAGCGTGGTAAACAGATAGATAGGCTCCTCTTAATATTCAGATGAAAGCCTGGTTAAGCCAAATCATAAAAACTGCTGGTGTACTTCCTCATATTGCAATATATGTATATTGGCCATATATACGTACATACAAAGCGATAGTAGTACATTTTTCGTACTGGAACTTAACATGGGGTGACATTACAACTGCTGGGATGAAAAACTTACAAACGTACGTTATAGCACTACACGAATAGCAAAGAAATTAGTTGCGCAAGTTCAACTCACCGATGGCACAACGATATTAGCAGCCGTCAGCGTCATCGGGAATCGAATGTGCTCTGCAGCCACAGGCAAAAGACGTCTGTGGACTGGAAGCTGCCGCTGACGTAGAAATGCAAGGCTAGCAAGACGAGTACGTCCACTGGTGAAGCGTGAGAAATCGCCGTAGGCCGCTGTAGTCAAGGCTCCAGTGCCGTGCAAAACGACAGGACAGATGGACTCGAAAACCTGAACTTAGCAGGTGCTGGTCTACGAATTCATCCAAGGCAAGGCACCAGTGAGAAGTGTGTTCTGTCTGGAGTGAAGTGTGACGTCCACGTGCCTTCGCTTCCAGGTACAAGTCCAAGTTTTCACCGGAGAACAGTCAAGGCGCACTGCCATAGCAGCCACATCTACAGCAGAATGTCTCGGCGCGCGACTTCGGCTCCACACGTTATGACGTTCGCATTACGGTTATCACAAAAAGGAGAAGCAACGAGTTTAAAAAGGAAACGCCAAGCCCAGCGCCAAATCCTTAAAGCCCTCATAAAGCACCATCACAACTTCGTAGGGCAAAACACGGTTATAAACGCTTTTAATCTTCTGTCACATGGGCACAGCCCCTTCACAAGTCTTGGAAATGTCAACACAGCACCACTGTTCAGAACGCACACCGTTTCACTCTCGAACACTGCATTTGCCTGGACTGCTCACAAGAAAATAGAAGCGCACGGGCTAACCAGCGGCGAGGCAAGAGCCAAATACAGAGCGCAGTTTATGCGTTACCGTAAGAGCACGGAATCACTCAAGCAACGTGCCAAAATGCACTGCACCTTAATGAGACACAGGGAAGCGAAGCAAACGAACTGTTACCGACACTCAAACACACATTGCAGGCTCCTCCAGTGCCAGTTACCGTCGGTACACCGGCGCCGATCCCCGCTTCATAAACACACCGAGGCACAGGCTTCGCTACGCTTCACTGCACACCAAGAGACACTGCCGTCGGTCTTCACACGGCTTGCGCGCACCGAAAAAGCAGCGGTATTCACAGCACATCCAGTCGAACGCTGAAGGAACTCAAGCGTTTGCGAAAATCGGCACCGACACACACAGTTTACGGCGCCATGTTGTTTTCGCGAACTGCGCAGCAGGGGCAAGCGCTAAGAGAGCTCACAAAAAGCTCTTGCGCGTTTTTCACGTCGAGATAAAAATTCCTCTTATGTGCGAGGGGGAAGATATGACGAACACGACAGGAGCGCGCGATGAAAGAAGTGTTTTGTCAACGTCATAAGATGACCTGATGTAGAGAGTACTGCTTCCCAACCAATCACAAGCTGCGCCTCTCGCCCAAGCCGTCGTCTGCTTGCGTTTGTCGTCTGCTACGATAGAAGCCTGCAGTGGGGGTTTCGCCTTGGCTACGCGATGATTTCCAGGTCAAGCTGACGCTTCTGAGCACAAAATACACATATGAGTGGGTGAAGCCAGCTTCATATGATATTCTCACGCCAAGTTAAATGGCAGTTAGTAATCAAAGGAACATGAATTCGGCAAAGGTTTGTTTATACTCGCGAATCGTGAGCATTTGCACATATTTACGATGTCATTTCAAATTACTGAAGCAATTTCTTTCTGACTGCTTTCGATATAAGCGCGTTCCGTTTCGTTTTCCAAACAGTGAAGGTCGAAAAGCTCGATTTGTTTGTGGTTTCATGCATAATCACGAACATCTATTATATGCTGTGATTTGCATTGTACGAGCCCGCTGTGGATAGGCCCAAAGTGCATAGCGACAGTTGCATTTCGAAGATCGTGCCTATTGGATAGTTAAAGCCAATCCAACTAGACATGTTGTGGAATCATATAATAGGCTCTAATAACGGCTAACTGAAATGCTCCGCTCAATTTTATTTCCAAGAGCATGCAGCTGATGTGCTCCTGTGAAACCTCTTTGGTGGTAATTTCGACCAATGCTGCGTACATCATCATACGCTGGACATCTCATTGGAGGAAGTAGGACGCAACACAACAACATAACAAAAAAATGTTGACCAAATACCGCGCCGCTTTCGACTTCATTGACCATTCATGTAGATCTTTGGGTTTTAATCCAATCACAAGCCTTTTCATCCATAATTTTTCGCCATTGACACCCAATAGGCTTCTTTAATTACTGCGACTCCCAGCTCATTGGACGACTGCGAGTGTCAATACTGTCCATAGCGTACAAGCAAAACGACACACGAAACTCAAAGCGCCGAAATAAATTAAAACATACCAGCAATCACCAAGCAGCCTTACATGGCCGTGAATTAGCTCAAAATCAGCCACGGAATCCGGACACCCGCCGCAGTTGCATTTTCTAAACAGCCATATTGTTCGTAAGAGTGGTCCGGACCACTCTTGGGATTTCCTCGTAGCCACGCTGTTTCTGCGCAGTTTTTTTGCTTCGTGAATCCACTTACGAGCCTTTTTCAGTGACGTCACCAAATATAGCAACTGCATCACCATCGCTGGCATGTTCCTTGGCAGTCGCAGCGCGCTTTACCGCAGCGGCCGATGTGATAACGATGGCCTCTTACGACGTTTTTTTCGCTTCGTGAATCGACTTACGCGACAAAATTTCTCTTACGCGACAATTTGCTCGTAAGTGAGCTTTGTGAATTCGGCCCCTGCCCTCCGGCACTTTTCTTGGAAATGAAGCGAAGGCTACAGACCCACAATGCACGTACCCTACCGCTAATGAATGTGGTCCCACAAATGGGTCCGTATTTTCTTCGTGAGATATATAAAATACTGCTTCATTTCCTACATGTAGCTTTTTGAGACTGAACGCAGCGCTCACAAGCGAGATACGTGTATATTGTTTTAGTTATACGTTGTCACTTTGCGTTTTTGCGTGCGTGAAAAAGTCGCGCCTTTTACCCGTGCCTAAAACGCAAGCAGCGTTTGCGTCTAAATGCAACGCTAGCCGTCACATTCCATGGCGTTACGAGACGCGCGCCAAACCGCACTACTTTGCGTACCAGTACATGTGCAGACGCTCCGCCCCGTAACTTAGCCTTTATTGCCAAGAAAAGTTGCCCGCGAGTATACCGCGCGAGCAGACAGCGGAAGGGCAAGGTTCTCCCTGCGCAAATATCAGAAGAAGCGAGCGAGCTGGCCGACGACTTTTAAATGCGCCCGTTTAGGGAGCCTTCTTGTCCGCGCCGAGGCACGGAGGCGTGCACATGAAGGCTCCCTACGCCCGTTGCGCTCCTGGCGCCATCTCGCTGGTAATGAAGAAACGCTTATAAGCGCCTGCCGTCTCTGAGTCCTGCCAGCGGTAAAGGGTGTATATATAACGCTCCGTTAGCTACGTGTCGTATCTGCTCTTTGTGGCGTAATGGCTAGCGCCACGCGCTGCGGAGCGAGAGGTTGCTGGCTCGATTCCGCACTTCGGAAGCAATTTTCTGAATTATTTTTCTTTGGGACTTTTATATATGTATATATACATACTTATACATATACGGTGCATGACCGCGGCGACGGGGACGGAAAAACCAGCCGAGACTGTCCATATAATTGCTATCGCAATAAAATTTGGCCGCCGGGACTCGAAACTGCGACCTCCTGGTCGGCGACGATAAGCGGCCGGCGCGTTACCGACTAAGCTACCGAGGCACTTGCACGTCACTCCACATACGCGCTTCATGTCTCTCACGCATTCTCTCCCGCACGGTGCATTCTGCTGGCGGGGCAAGGCGGGATGGTGCCGCTGTCTGTGAGCGGTGACGTGAAGCAATGTGTCATGACATTTACTAGCACCGGTAGGGAACGATCCGGTGACGACGCAGTTAAAGCATGGCTTCCGAGATTTCGCGCAATAGCAGAGGCCATGCTTTAACTGCATCATTAACCATACCATCGAATATTGCGCGCAATCTCGGAGGTCATGTTTAAAGAGTCCCGATACCAGCGAGGAGCACTGAAAGCGCTGACATTGGGACCGCCGTAGAAACATTTAGTTACGTTCTTTGCCTTTTGATTCGTGTTAGCGTGTGACGGCTCGTTGCCGGAGGAATGCAACTTCCACATACACCAACGGTGTTTCTCCGCCGCCGACGGCTTCGAGTGCGGCAGCAGCGACTAATAAAACTGCTGCAAAAGGCGATGCAGAAAGGCAACGATGTCGACGAGCGAATGTCGTGCCTTGGTGAAGCGAGACAGAGGCCAGGGGGACGTGGAACGCCTGCGTGTTTGCGCGGCTCAAGCTACGAACCTCTGCCTCCTGTGTTGCTGAAGCGCAATGTGGTAATGTATGGATGAGCACAGGCGTAGGTTACCCTACTGCAAATCAGCGCACACCATGCCGTTTCTCTCCTCAATTGACGACGCCTTGAAAAAGTGCATTCCAAGTACCGGTGTTTCTTGTGTGCTTGTTGATGCCATCTTTGCACGGCATTCACGATACACTGTGTCCAGTTATATGTTAACAACTTCAGCTACCACAACGGATAAATCATCATCATGGGCGTGAGTCGCCGCGATGGAGATGTGCCACTAGGCGTCAGCGTGGTTGCATCCACGTCAAACGGTGCTATAGCTGCCAAACACCAATGGACATTGTACAAGCTCGCATATATCGCTACACAATAAGCACTACTTCTGTGATGACATATTTCACTTTCTTGTTATACCGATTCCTATGACGGAAGGATCAGCCGTGTTTTTCCTCATCACTCTCACTTCCCTTTTCCGCCCCCTTGGTATAATAAATTGTACACGGCTATGCTATCATTTACCCCTCCTCCTTTCCATCCTCCTCACCCTCACATCATTGCCCCTGACCCTCACTTCCTCTTCACACTCCCTTGCTATATTGCACTATACACGGCTATGCTATCATCTGCCCTCCCCTCCTCATTTCTCTCTTCCTACACACCCTCGCTTCAGTCCTCTTCACCCTCGCTTCCCCTTCTCGCCCTTTGTTACACTGCACTCCGCATGGCTATGCTATACTATGGCCTCCGCCTTTCCTTGCTGCTCACCCTTATATCGCCCCTCCTCACTCTCACTTCTTGTCCCACCCCTTGTTATACTATGCTATACACGGCTATGATATGCTTTAACCCCCTTTCCTATTTTCCTTCCTGCTCACCCTCACATAACTCCTCCTGACCCTCACTTTTCTTTCCCACCCCCTTGCTATACTATACTGCACAAACTATGCTATGCTTTACCTTCCCCCTCCTCCTTTCCTTCCACATCACCTTCACATCTCTCTTCGTCGCTCTCACCTCCCTTGTCCACCACCTTGCTATATACCACTATACAAGGCTCTGCTATGCTTTACCCTCGCCCTCCTCATTTCCCTCTTCACACTCACACCTTTCTTCACCCTCACTTCCCTTTCCCAGCTCCTTGCATTACTGTACTATACACGGCAACGCCATGCTCCACCGTCTCCCTCCTCCTTTGCTTCACATCACTCCTCCTCACCCTCAATTTCCTTCCCCACCCCTTGCTACTGTATTGGGGGCGAGGAGTTACGAAGTCGCCCTTTAAAGGGCGCGCCTCTCTCGCGTGTTAGGTAGGATAATGCCAGCGCGCTCCTCAAAGGTTTGGCTGTAAGCGCTCTACGAACACACCCCGCCAAAGCCCTCCTGGACATTACTGTTACTTTGGAAATGAGGAAAAATTCTGCAGTGAAAATAAAAATCTTGGACAAAAAGAAAGAACGGAATTGTTTACCGGTGCTGTCTATTTACAGAATATGTACGTTTAGCGCACATAATGCGCGCTCGCCGCGGCGACGTATTCTCAAACAAGCTTGTTGCGTGAAAGGCAGCCAATCCCTGAAGGCGAACTGTGCGATATACACTCTTACATTGGTTTGTCTGTGTGAATAAATGGGGCATACTGGAGTGAAGTCTCAATTCAGCGATCATATCATAATCATTTCATGCATATCATGAACACTCATAAATGTATACGCAAGTGACTGTTGATGCGTTGACGTTATCGAAGCTTGTCGAAAATAGTTTTAATAACTTTAAGCAAATTGGCGCCTAGGGCGACTGGTGCGCGCCATTACAAGAATAATTTGTTTTTATTGCGAGGGCAATTATGTGGTTACTGTCAGCCGGTTTCTGCTGTCGCCGTCATGCACCGTATATATATATATATATATATATATATATATATATATATATATATATATATATATATATATATATATATATATATATATATATATTGCAGAAGAAAAGTTTTCCGAAGGTCATCCCTGCGAACCTGCGACCCCTCGGGGGGAAGGTTTGTACGTTTGCTTTCATCGCAAAGTTCGCGTTAAGGCTATAGACCGCACCAAGGTCACTTCGCATGCTGCAGCGCCCGCGTTTGCGAAAGGAGTGAACTCCTTGTTAGAAGAGCCAAAGTAGGGGACAGTTGAAGTAGCAACCGTGACAGTTTGTTCGCACTTGTCCAGTGCATACCTATGAACATGGAGGAAGGAACACTAATTAGGGGCCCTGACGTCACATTCCTAAAACCTCCACATCGCAAACACCCGCATCGCCGCCTAGCGAAGGAGCAGCTAAACAGTTCGCGATTTCCGTCGCGTCGTTTGCAAGCGCGTGCGCGCATCCAGCGAGTCGCGAAACTTTTGCAGTGTTTTCTTTTACGACATGCAATCATCGCAGTCGATTTACGCGTGCTGCTCCTTCTGTGTGTTCTTTAGGAAAGCTACGCAATGGCCGGCTGTCCCGGTGCAAATCGCATGCACTGCGGAAAGTGCCGGGTGTCACTTTTCATGTGTACGTACGTTCGCTTCACTTCTGATCACTAATGCATGTTAGTTGCATGCGAAGCTCTCGTATGTGCGCTCTGTTGCTTCTTACTCATTGTGTAAACTCGAAACACACGTGAACTTTTGTTTTTGGCGCCTGACGCGCCGTACATAACATGCGCCGAAGGCATCGTATCGTGTTTTTAGAGGCTGTGTCGTTCATACGGTAGGGCAATAACCTTTTGTTGTTGTTATCGGACTCCGTGGTGTTGGTATTGTGCGGTGTGCACTCGCTGCGTGCTGGCAGTTGTGTGCGCACTGGAATTACAAACTTTACGTGCACGATCACGTATACAATACAGTGGTGTCCTCTTTTCGATGTGGAGTTACGTCAACTATAGGTTGGCGTTGCGCCGAATAGCTACGCTCACTCCATATGCACGAGCAACGAACCGCTAATGGGGCAATAAATCTGGAAATCGGGCTACGTGAAAGGAAAAGGAAGCCCTAACGCCCAGCAGAACGCGTAAGTCACTGCTAGGTGAGTTCGAATACGATGATGCAGGGGATGAATGTTTTTGAGTGCGGCACGTACGGGTACTTTCTGTACTGTTGCACAAAAACGCTCCACGAAGAATTTCAGCACGGAGCGCTCGGGCCTGCCACGCACGAACAGCCCGGTAAACGTCTGCTTGCAACAATTTACTGCGTGCGAACCGCACAATACGCGCTAAGTTTACGCCGGGACTACCAATCTTAGCAGAAGCGAACCACCGCGGAGAGCACGCCCTGGGGCGTCTGCTGTTTTGTTTGCCCCATACCGGTTTGTTTGCCCCATAAATCTGACGTCACTTCCACCACACTTTTCGCAATGCATTGGGATACGATGGGGCCTCTCCTGAGTTTTCCTTCCTCCATGCCTATGAACACTAAAAGAGTAAGCGCTAAATAACGACGAGCACAAAAGGGGGAGAGACAACGCACTTGCGCTACTAACAACCGCTTAATTCGAATAGTCACACCCACCGAGCTTAATTAGATCTTTTCATGGTGTAGCGCATGCGCAACATCGCATAGGAAACAAAAATCAAATATAACAGAAATAAGAATATGTGATAGCACCTGCAGTATAACAAGGTGCAAAGGACAGCAGCGCATGTAAAAAAACAGCCCTGCACAAACTGATACTCAGAAGCATGCAAGGATATCGAATTCTCGCTTACACAGACACCATCGTTCTTCCTGATGAAGAATTCTTCTAAAGCAAGCCGAGATGAACAGCTCTTGCTTTTGCCTGGTATCTTAGCACCACGGAAGCTCGGCTCACACCCTAACTGTGGGGCGGATAATTGCACACTCGCACACATGCTCAGGCAGTGCCCGGCGTTACTTAATGCAAAGTTAAGCACAGAAATGGACTGGCAAAGGCTCTTAAACGCCGCGAGCTCTCAGCCCAGCTGTGGGCAGTCCAGGGGGCCTGCGAACGGACGGAGGGCCACGGTCTTCCAGTACCGGCGTTGGCGCGGCCAGCAACTGCGGCGGACCTCTCCTCGGAGGTTGTCTGATCGGGGTTCTGCAGGACCAAATAAAGTTCATTTCACCTGCACCCGCACGCAGAGAGAAGCGCGACCAAATGCGCATAATTGCTCTCTTTCTTTTTTGCATTTTGTGCGTGTTCCCTAAGCCGGTGGTTGATGCATCTTTCGGACAGGCTGATGTACACTTTTCCACACGACAAAGGAATGGAGTGAACAACACCAAGAGAGCGCTCGACGGAAGGGTTTGCATGCCTGATGCCGCATACTCATTTGCTCTGAACGTCGATTCGAGTGCAATGTTTTTGCAGCTTGTTAGGGGCAGAAAAGCCAGAGGCACTTCACGCATGTTGGCCACCTTCTTTAGACCGGGCGAAAGCTTGTGCATATATGGCATGACCACTGGCATCCCATTCATACCGCCAGCCCGAGTCCTGTTGGGAAACGGGTGTCTCAGCTTGCGACTGCTTCTGCGCAGAGCTGATAGACGGAGCGATCAAGGCGACGGTGAGTTAAGGCAAATTTATATACATATATACAGAGGCGTTACATATACGGCGCTGGGGCCGACAGCTTATTGGGCTCGCACAGCGGTGCGACGACGACCCGCGATTTCTTCGTTCGCTGTCTCGCTGTCTCTCTCTCTCCGCGCAGCTTGGTTCTTTTATAGCCCTGGGCGATCGCTTGCATCAGCCAGGAGCGCGAAGCCTCCAATCAGGAACCGCCGTTGGTCGCTGGCTCGAACCGGATCCGCGGGGAGGAGGGCTTGCCGCACGTTGCGAGAGAGATTTCCGTCGGTTGCGTCAGGCGCAGCGCCGGAGTTGCCGGGGATTGCGTAAGGCTCCCGCCTCGTTGCATCAGCTGGTGTTGACGCTGGTTGAGTCAGCCTCATCGCCGGAGTTGCCGGGGATTGCGTAAGACTCCCGCTTCGTTGCATCAGCGGGTGTCGACGCTGGTTGCGTCAGACGTTTTACCAGCTTGAATTCCTTGTCGAAGCAAGGAAGTTTGGGTTGGGAGCCCTGGCATAACAGCACCCCCGCCGCCAGACAATGCGCCGGAAAGACGAGCTGCTTCCACGTGGCTCGGATGCCGGGCGCGCTCGTTCGCCAGGTCCATCCAGGTTCACCTCCAGGGCCATGGGGACATTTGGCTCCACGCTTCGTTCCGTGAACAGATCCCAGTCGCCAGGCCGGATCCCGGCTCCAGTGGCTTGTCGCCAAGATGTGTCGACTTGCTTTGCTCGTCTCTTCTGACGATCTTTCGTATCAGCACTTGTTGATCGTTCTGCAACTTGTCAAGAACGGTCCGACAACAGACAACACACGACACAAGCAAGTGCCCTCGGTCACCCCACAGAACACCAGACCTAAATAGAATAATATATTCCTAGCTACCTTTATGTCGAAATTTTGTTCCCTCTATATCAAGAGGCACATGTGGGACACCAAAACTCTTAAAAGCAGAACTCAAAATATTACACGTGTAACAAACGCAATGAAACAGAATTCAAAATAATCTTGGCCCCTTGAGATCACTCAGGACGGAAGCGCTCAGCTGAGGCCGCAATGAGGACAAAATTTTGCCCCAATTTGCCAGCGAAAACCGAAAGGATAGCCGAAGACGGCAATGATTAGAACGCGCGACTCAGTGCGTCTGCGTTCGCGTTTAGCTTTCCTTTCTTGTAACGAACGTTCAAGTTGTGCTGTTGGAGTATCATGCTCCACCTCAGTAACCGGCCGCTTTTGGACGACATGTTATTCAACCAGGTTAGAGGACAGTGGTCCGTTTCGACCACAAACTTGGAACCGGAGACGTAACAGGCCAGCTTTTGAACGGCCCACACGAGGCAGGCACATTCCTTTTCAGAGGTACTATACGCCTCTTCCCTGCAGCTCAGTTTTCGACTTAAATACAAAACTGGTCTTTCGTGACCAGTGTCATCTTCCTGGCACAATATAGCTCCCATTCCGCGATGACTCGCGTCGCACTGAATGATAAAGCCCTTGGAAAAGTCAGGCGCCATGAGAACGGGTTTTTCGCTTAAGGCTTGTTTAAGCTTGCAAAACGCATTCTCTTTCTCCGAGTCCCATGTCACTTTAACTGGCTCCGACTTTCGAAGTGCGTCAGTTAGAGGGCTGGCAATGGCAGAGTAGTTTTGCACATAATGCTGATAGTATCCCGCTAGTCCTAAGAAAGCCCTTATCTCAGACTTGGTGGTTGGTCGTGGATAGTTCACGACGGCGGCTACCTTGATCTCTGAAGGTCGACGCCGGCCACGCCCCACAACGTGTCCCAGGTAAGACACCTCGCCGCATCCTAGGTGACATTTAGCAGGTTTCACTGTAAGACCCGCTTCTTTCAACTTGTTCAGCACGACTCGTAAATGTTCGACGTGTTCGTCCCAGCTGTTCGAGAAGACGGCAACGTCGTCGAGATATGGCAGTGCGAACTCGGACAGGCCATTAAGAACGCGGTCCATTAGACCCGAAAAGCAATAAGGCGCAGTTTTCAGTCCAAAACTCAGCATAAGGGGACGATACGTTCCGAATGGAGAAACGAACGCGGCGTAGCGGCTAGCACGCTCTGTAAGAGGGACCTGCCAATAACCTCGCACGAGGTCTAGCGTGGAAATGTAGTTTGACTTTGACACTGTTTCCACCCTTTCCTCTAGATTTGGTATCGGATAGGTCTGGTCTCGAGTTATGGCGTTAAGGCGCCGATAATCGATGCATGGCCTAGGATCCTTTCCCGGCACTTGAACCAATATTAGAGGAGATGTATAGTCACTCTCACCCGGTACTATGACTCCCAACTCAAGCATTCTATCGATTTCCTCCTTCATGATCTGCTTCTGCACAGGGGAACATCGATATGGCTTACTACGGATTGGTTCCTCACATGTCAGCTCGATGTCGTGCTTAATAACCGTCGTTTTTCCGGGACGGCTGGAAAACACGTCTTTAAACTCAGAAACAATCCTCCTCAAATCCTCCTTCTGGACTTGACTTAACCTTGGCTCCAGGTTCAACTGTTCCAACATCACCTCTGAACCCCTTTCGCTGACATCGCTAGAAGTCAGAATTTCTGCTCCTTCCTCCTCTGAAGCATTCAACAGCAGATTTACGACCGCCTGACGTTGAACGTACGGTTTCATCAAGTTGCTGTGATAAATTTTGTTAGACCGCTTTCCTAATTTCACTTCGTAGTTGGTATCGGAAAGCTTCGATATTACTTTAGCGGGCCCCTCCCAATGAACCTCAAGCTTGTTCCTCTTGGAAGGCCGCAGCAACATTACCTGACTTCCCACTTCGAAGGTACGTTTTTTTGCTGATTTGTCGTAGTATTCTTTCGACAATACTTGCGCTGCCTTCATGTGGCTCTCCACAAGATCTTTTGTTTTTCCGAGCCTCTGAAGGAGGTCGAGAACATAAGCAACTACACTCGGGTCCTCATCATATCCCTCCCAGGATTCGCGTAGCATTCGCAAAGGTGTTCTTAAGCTCCGGCCATATACAAGCTCTGCGGGACTAAAGCCAGTGCTCTCATGAGGAGCAGACCTCAAAGCAAACATAGCGGGAGGAATACATGCTTCCCAGTCGCATTTGTGCTCATAACAAAGAGCTCTCAGTATACGTTTCAGAACTGAATGCATACGCTCTACCGGATTAGATTGTGGGTGATGGACCGAACTGTGCACCACCTTGATTCCACATTTATCCAAAAAGGTAGAGGTAAGGCAACTGGTGAAGACGCTGCCATTGTCGCATTGAATTTCAGAAGGAAATCCGACACGCGCGAATATCGAGAGCAGAGCATCCACGACGTGAGGAGAATTGAGCTCCCTAAGAGGTACCGCTTCTGGAAATTTCGTTGCCACACAGAGGGCAGTTAGGATGTATCGACAACCTTGCCTTGACTGCGGCAATGGCCCAACAATGTCGATAACTAGGCGCCGAAAAGGTTCTGTTATAACTGGCACAAGCTTCATGGGCGCCTTCCACTTGTCCGTGGATTTCCCCACCCTCTGACAAGTGTCGCAAGAGCGCACAAAGTCTTCGGTATCTTTCCAGCATTTCGGCCAGTAAAACTCAAGGGAAATCCTAGCCTTGGTCTTCTTCAAGCCGAGATGCCCTGCCCACGCGTTTTCGTGCGCAAGTTCCAATAGCTGGCGACGATACTTTTGCGGTATCAAGAGTTGCTCATACCTGCGACCTTGTACATCTGTGTAGCTACGATACAATAGCCCAGATTTCTCATAAAAAGAAACATTCTTTTTCTTTACTCCCAATTTTACGCTTTCCATTAGCGCTTTTATCGAGATGTCTTCACGCTGCTCTCGAATGAGCGTCGCTCGATCAACCCTCGACAGCTCACACCAACTTTCAGCTACAGGCTTGAGCGTATTGCCCGCCTCGCCCAACGGCGCCACTTCGGTTTCTCCGCCGACGGAGACGACGCTACCCGCTTCAGCTGCAGGCGGCTCGAGTAACCCATCCCGAGAGTTTTCTGTCCGAGGCTCGCTCGACTCGCTGCCAAGGTCCCGCAGCTCGGCCACTTTTGCCGGTGGTGGCGTACTACATGGAACGAGATCAAGTTCCTGTGAAAGCTTCCGCGCTTGCGATCGCGTGAGGGCCATGTACGCAACGCTGGGAAAGAACGATTTACCCTGCTCTTTGAGAAGCTGCTCCGAGTTGTTCGAAAAAAGATAAGGAAAACAATCTGGGAGAGCAGCAGACACAGCCGCTTCGGTGTGAAGCTTACCGAAAGAGCCTTCAATGATCACCGTAGCGCTCGGTAAGCAAGTGCTCTGCTCCTCGGCGACCTGTCTGATCCATGCGCATTCTCCTGTCAAGTCGTTCGGAGACACTAATGAAGGATGGACAACGTCCATAGTTGCCGCTGAGTCTCGAAGTGCTCGACACGTTTTCCCATTGACGCTAATCTCCCGAATATACGGTTCTAACAACCGCATGTTCTTTTCTGATTCACGGATCGTTGCGAAAGCAACCTTTTGTTTACAATTTACCGCGATGTGCCCTTCTTTTTTGCAATTGTAACAGATTAGCGGCTTCCGTGACTCAAACGCCCGTGTAGTATCAGTGCGCTCTTTGGGAAGCTCACTCGACTTCTGCGCTTCCGTTTGCCCTTCCCTCACAGTCTCCTTCGTAAAAGACGGGTCTTTTCTGAAATTATGGTGCGGAGCAGGTTTTCGGTCATCAGGTTTTTTTGAAAAGCCCTCTTTTCTCTCAGCTTTTTCAACACGCACGGCCCTACTGTGCAAGTTTCTACGAGTGTAGTACTCTTCAGCTAACTCTGCTGCCTTGTTTAGCTGTACTTCTCCAAGCTTATCCTGCAGCCAAAGCTTGACATCATCTTCGATACAGCGGTAGAATTGCTCCAATGCTATGCACTCTACCACTTTATCGCGATCGTCATAGACATCTTCGCCCTTGAGCCATTCAATTAAATCGGCTTTAAGACGAAACGCGAAGTCAACGTGTGACTCATTCCCCCTTTTTGCATACCGGAACCTTTGCCGGAAAGCCTCGGGTGACAATTTATATCTTCTCAACAGGGCCTGCTTAACCTCGTCATAGCTCTCAAACGCCTCCCTCGACAAACACGTTATCACGTCGGATACTTCTCCGGGAAGCAGAGCTAACAGGTTCTGTGCCCAAAGAGACCGCTCGATGCCATTTCTATCGCAGACATGTTCGAACTTTACGAGATACTTCGCCATGTCCTCGCCCACTACGAACGGTGGCAGTTGGTCCCAAATTCTATGTCCACTAGCCTGAACCGTCGCAGAAGCTACGTTAGGCGCTTGCGAACACTGACGGAGTGCCAATTCCATTCTTTTCATCTCGAGGCGCTCTTCGCGTTCCTCACGCTCGCGGCGTTCTTGTCTTTCGGCTTCCTCGCGCTCACGGCGTTCTCGCCTTTCCGCCTCTTCACGCTCTCGAAGTTCTCGTCTCTCGGCCTCCTCGCGCTCGCGGCGTTCTTGCCTTTCCGCTTCTTCACGCTCACGAAGTTCTCGTTCTCGTCTTTCGGCCTCCTCGCGGCGTTCTTTGATATCCGCCCAGGCCTCATCGACTTCCTCAGCCGTTACTCCCTCCTTCTGCATGATCTCAAGAATCGCTTGCTTTCGCTTCGCACGGCCCAGAGTAAGGCCGAGTTCTTCACAAATTTCGATGAGTTCCTTCACTTTAAGGTTCTCCATCGTTCACACTAGCCTCTTGCTATTTGCCCTCGTTAGAATCTACTTGCCGTATCCCCTATAAGTCTACTAGAAAGACACGCAAGCAATTCTCAACCTGCCGTGTTTACGCCCTCCGCATTAACTTTGGTTTCAAAGCGCTCCGACTTGGCTCGAAACAATCAAAGCTCACTCCAATGCTTCACACAACCTTCTCTAAACTACGATAACCTGTGCTAGAGAAGTCTGGTGAACTGAAGGGAAAACATCAGGCACTCACCGCATCGAGGTAGCTGACGCCGGCCGATCCCGCAGCTGCCATCCACTGTTGGGAAACGGGTGTCTCAGCTTGCGACTGCTTCTGCGCAGAGCTGATAGACGGAGCGATCAAGGCGACGGTGAGTTAAGGCAAATTTATATACATATATACAGAGGCGTTACATATTCGGCGCTGGGGCCGACAGCTTATTGGGCTCGCACAGCGGTGCGACGACGACCCGCGATTTCTTCGTTCGCTGTCTCGCTGTCTCTCTCTCTCCGCGCAGCTTGGTTCTTTTATAGCCCTGGGCGATCGCTTGCATCAGCCAGGAGCGCGAAGCCTCCAATCAGGAACCGCCGTTGGTCGCTGGCTCGAACCGGATCCGCGGGGAGGAGGGCTTGCCGCACGTTGCGGGAGAGATTTCCGTCGGTTGCGTCAGGCGCAGCGCCGGAGTTACCGGGGATTGCGTAAGGCTCCCGCCTCGTTGCATCAGCTGGTGTTGACGCTGGTTGAGTCAGCCTCATCGCCGGAGTTGCCGGGGATTGCGTAAGACTCCCGCTTCGTTGCATCAGCGGGTGTCGACGCTGGTTGCGTCAGACGTTTTACCAGCTTGAATTCCTTGTCGAAGCAAGGAAGTTTGGGTTGGGAGCCCTGGCATAACAGTCCCCATCTTTTCTCCTCCATGTTTGACTCTTTGCAAGAGCGGCTCAGCGACTGCTACAATGACCTACGAAGAATAGCCTGCCGCCAAAATGCGGGTCACTTGCCAATCAAATCTTTCTTGCATGCGATCAGGGCACGACTTTCCGACAGCAGATTTCATGCACTGCACAAGAATTCTACTTTTTATGAGCTTTGAGTAAGCTGAGTCAAAAGGCAATAATTCTTTCTTAGCACGGGAGAATAGGCTCAGCATACATGATGTCCAAAGAATCGCAGGTTACCCTTTTCTCCTGTGCAGAGTAGCAGGCTAGAGCGCTCAAGCTCAGGCCGACCTCTCTGCCTTCTAATATATTCGCCCTATCTCTCTCTCTCTCTCTATCAGGTTTCAAACGAAAAATTGGAACTTATTAGAGTCGGGGATCTCATGCGTAAAAGCTAGCCCTTGTCCAAAATGACTAAAAACATCTAAAATGCCCGGCACAATGCTAGGCAAAGCAAAAACACTGTGCCTAGGTGAAAGTACTGTCAAGAGCCGTTCTTGATACTCAAGCCCAGCAGCGAGAAGTGACACACAGGACAGCACCGGAAGAACGGTTTATGACCAGACCATTGCCCTCCTCTTCCTAAGCCGAAACTCCATTGCCCATCGCTTTCCAGTACAGTTATCTCCCTCGGAAAATTAGCCGGCCCTGCGACTTATAGATATGATTGCACAGGTGGATAGTAGTAATGCCTTAAATATTTCGCCACAATTTCGCGTGCACAATTTCGCGTGCACAATTTCGCATCCACAATTTCGCACTTTCAGCGGCGCTTGCTCGAAGTTTGTTCAAGGGGCTCCACGGTATAATTCACGGGAGACGTTTTCTTCACCACACGGTACTTCGAAAGGAATTTCGGTGACAATCCAGGGCTCGTGGCAGGCACCGAAGTCGTACTAGCGAGCCAGGATCATAAGTAGCAGGCGCGACGGTGGGATCACGGCGGTGCTTCTGACGTTGCTGATCCTCAGATGTCAACATGTGAAACAGCTTTCGACATTCTTCTGCGTGTGCAGCACCTTCGGACAGGGGAGTAGATTCTGTGGCATCAGCGCTTTTCACGATGACCCGCGCATCAGCGCGGGTCATTGTGAAACTTCGCACAGATATCCAAACGGAGGTGCCGAGGGACCACAAGCAACCATTTTTGGCCGTCAGTAAGGTAGTTACGGCGGTATAGAAGCCCATTGCGAACGGGGGGTGGTGTGCTTGGCGAAGTAATGCACGGCTGGCAGGGGGTGTCGATGGCTGTTGCAGGAAGTTGACCATGGAAACAATTCATGGGTCATTCTACTGCTCCAAAAGCATGTTCGTGGCAGAGAGGGACGACTGAGATAACAGGACGTCTGGGCAATTAGTTTCACCATGTAGTGGGGAGCGAGACAAAGCGTCTGCCTCGGAGTGTTTTTGCCGAAAGGTGGAGCGCGCGAATGTTGTACTCTTGTAGTCTAAGCGCCCATCCAGCTAGACGACCAGAAGACTCTTTCTAGGATGAACGCTAGCACAGGGAACGGTGGTCAGTTATCACGTCGAATGGGCGGCCGTAGAGGTATGGTCGAAATTTAGTTATGGCCCAATTTATCGCCACACATTGGTTTTCCGTTACACAATAGTTAGTTTCAGCGCTCGTCAGTGCGCGACTGGCGAAAGCGACGACGTACTCATCGAAGCCAGCCTTTCGTCGAGCATCCAGCGAGCGGTAGGAATAGCTTGGCGGATTTCATTGCCGTCCGCGATCAAGTGCGAGCGCTTCAGAGTGCTCTATTTTTGGCAACACGATTGAGAACTGTACTCTTCAGTCATGCTTCAGTCATCACTGTTTTGTAATAAGATGTAGACATTTGTGGACAAGATTTTCTTGAACACAACATGATCATCAGCAAATAACTGGATTTATGCAGTACCGGCAGCCACTTCAAGCAGATCATTTACATAAATAAGAAACAACAAAGGGCCTAAAACACTACCTTGAGGTACTCCCGAGGTAATAGAAAGCACATGTGAACAGCAATCTCATTTCTGCGTGTTGGTTTTTGTTGGAAAGATATGCACTATTTCATTTAACAATGAAGGATGGCAGGCCGAGGCGTTCTAATTTATACAATAGCTTACCATGTAGCGCTTTATCGAAGACCTTCGAAAAATCTAGAAATAGAATATCAACTGCCCACACATCAACTACATCCAAGATCTCGTGCACGGTCGAAATCAACTGAGTAGTGTTGTCATTGATTTTCTGAAGCCGCGTTTATGTGGTGACAACACTCCTCGATCGGTTGAAACTATCTTGAATGTCGCATGCAAGAATGCGCTCCAACAGCTTGCAACACATGCTTATGACTGAGACAGGGCGGTAATTATTTACAGAAATTCGGTCGCCTTTCTTGTGGATGGGCGCAACACGTGCAATGTGCCAATCACTTGAGATGACACTTGTAGCTATCGATAGGTTAAACATGTTAGCCAAAGACCAGGAAATCTGCTCAGCGTAGCGTCTACCAGCGTAGCATCTACGACTTTTGGACGCTACCCTGAGCAGTGTTTGGAATACCGTCAGCGCCTGCAGACTTTTTAATATTCAGGTTAGAAGCATGGCTTTCGTGATCACTGATCTGGTCTGCGACCGTTACGTCGCTACCATGTTTCACAACGATTGCTACTCCCCCACTTGTAGACCTTCTCGCTGTTTGGAACAGTTGTAGCCTGGCGGGACAATTTCGTCCCCGCGAATCAAAGCATGTAACTGTGTCTCATATAGGAGTTTAATTGATTGAAAGCACTTGGCATTGTAAGCAAGAATCGTAATTTGACAACGTCAAAATCATGTGCCCGTGTGTTCTTGACGAATACACTTAATCACAGGAGAGAGGGTTTCGAAGTTGTACTTGGAATATCGAACAGTACTAGTAACATGAAATGTAAGGCAGACCATTCAACAGTTTCGAGAGAAATTATTAAAATCAGCACAAGTCACCCCCCCCCCACCACCAACCACGCACACATACACACAAGAACGCTAAACGGGAAAATGCACACTTGAGTCTCTAGCTCGATATGCGCGGACGAGCACATCTGACATGAACGATTCATGAAGTAATCATGCCAGTATTCACTATGCATTGGAAAAGGGTTCCGTATATTGCACTATGTGATGTGGTTATATGAAGATATATATAAAGAAATAAAAACGCTAACGAAAATATTTGTGCGCGAGCAAATCCGGCGTAGCATTCAAGAAGCGGCCGGGGCGCGAGTCATCCACGTGTCGGGTGTAACAACGGCGCATGTGCGTCCCAGGCCCATTTGGCCCATGTTCGTGTCCGCCGAGCAGTTGAAAAGCGGCGCGAACTCCACCAGGTGTCGCAACGGTAGATTCACGCGGTACTCCGCGGGTAGCCACCGACCGTGTTGTTCCTTGTAGACCTGGTCACTGTTCTCGCAGTTGTCGAGAGCGTAGTACACGAAGAACAACGCTTCCGCTGATAGGTCCGGCAGCCGCTGATACCTGAAGTCCACGTTCCACGCTCGCCGAACCTGCGGTCCAAGAAGTCGGTGAATCGTTTATGCGGCTGAGTGTTCATTTGTGAGACATCTCCATATCTAGGCGCCCATATTACTGCGATAGCAATTATACGGGCTCTCGGCAGATTTTTGCCGTCGCTATCCCCGTCATGTGCTTCTTCGGTCACGGACAATGATGATTTTTCACTCACAACCAACGATGCCGACGCCAATACTGGAATTTTTGCGACACGGGCTCTTTAACGCAATCGCGTTAATACGCCTGCTCCAGGGAGATGCGGAGTTCGCAGTTCCTTCGCGTTGAGCGCAGCACGTAGAAGGGTATACGAGCCGTGCGTTGATGCCTGCCGAGATAGCGCGCTCGCCGGCCATCATGACGGCTCCCTTGGAATCAAAGTTCACAGTTGCTGCTCGAACGACACCTCCCACCATGCAGCTTTTCATGCTAGCTTAAGACCGGCGGGGCCTTTCCTTTCTGTGTGATTCAGGCACGTAGCCAGGATTTTTTTTCGGTGGGGGGTGGGAGGGGGGCAAGGCCTAATTGTTCGAAAGAAAGCCTTTCCATAGCAAAAAGAAAACAAAGTTGCCCGGGGAATATAGACGGCCAGACAAATTGGGGGGGGGGGGGGGCTGGGGGGATAGAACATACGATGGACGAGGGGATGTTATCGATTTGAACTTTATGCGGAAAATGACGGTGACGCCGACGGCAAAAACCCGTCGAGAGCGTCGATATAATTGATATCGCAATAAAACTCATCCGCTGGTAAGACGCGTCAGAATTTATAAACGTGAAATCGTAAATTTCGGCGTTATCGCTGGTGATCGTCTAAGTCCGAGAAATAACTCAACTGCTCAGGTCGTGCGCGCCATCTCATAAGAACTTTCTGAAAGAAATGGTCAAGGCTCTTGCGCATTCTGGTGGGGCCAGCGCGGAGTAGTAACACGTGTTTATAACGGTGAACCCTGGTCACTTTGAAATAAAATAAACGCGCACGCTCGAAAATGAGGGTTCTGATACTGACAACAGAAGCCGAAACCGAAGAAACAAGCGTATATGCATATGCGTATAGGGAAACGCGAAAAAAAACCCCTAGCGAAAAAAAGAAGGTCACCAAATGCTCCCGCGTGCCTAGAACGGATAAAAAGGTACTACATGGATGACATCGGGTCACGCGGCGCTGCTGAGAGTCCTTCCTGCCATCTGGGATAACCGTGCGGACCAGTGCGCCAAGACGTTGAAGTACTTTGTGTGGTCCGAAGTGTTGTACCGCGTACGGCGTCGGAGCAGTGGTCTTGCACGAAATCCATGGAAACGAAAAACCGATAGCATACGCTTCATGAACACTCAATAAAGCAGTGAATGGGTACTCCCAGATAGAAGAAGAAGCGCTTGCCGTTGTTTTTGTTATCAAACGAGTTCATAAGTATATTTATGGAGGAGAGTTCATGACATGCTCCGATCACTTGCCACGAAATGGCCTGCTCGGGCGCAACAAGCCCATCCCGGCCCTGTCAGCTGCCGTAATGCAGCGATGGACGCTGATGCTTGCTGCCTATCGTTACAAATGGGTGTGCAGGAAACGGAAAGCTCCCAGAAAAGCAGATGCGTTATCGCGTCTTGAGCTAAAAATAAAGCAGATGTCAGAGACCACGTGCACATTTTCTCAACAACAGATGAACTGCCGTTATCTGAAAAAGATATCCGAAAAGCAACTAAGAAGGATCCAGTCTTATCGAAGGTGCATTTCTTTACCTTAAACAGATGGCCAGTAAAGTAGTCGATGAAAAATTATCCCCGTATTTCAGAGCGTCCCTTCGCTCAGCGCTCTACCCTGACTCGAGAATGTCGATGGCAGATCCACCTTCCGGTAGGAATGTTCACTGCATGTGGGCGAAAGCCGGCTAAGGCGGAAAGTTGGGCTAGTTGGTTTCTAAAATAAGAGGTAATGGTACCAGAGAAATAGGAGACGGGGACGAGATGAAGAAACACGAGACCACGCTAGTTCCATGTTTCTAGCGTGGTCCCGTGTTGCTTAATCTCCTCGCCGTCTCCCATTTCGCTTGTACCATGACCTATTATTCTCGATAGCAGGAATCATTTCATGAGAACCACCGAGTAATTTTCAGTCGAGCGGCGGCGCTGTGCTCAGCTCGGTGAAGTGAAAAAGTAAATTTGAGTCGACGCTTATTTGAGAATAAGGGGGTTAGGAGCGTATTTCACCTACACCCTTGTATCGCTAGGAGCCATGTGTGGGGGCCCCATCAATCTTGGGGCATAGAAAACAATGTCCAAAAGTTGTGCGGTCTGCCGATTTCCGCAAAAACAGCGTGGACTTCAAATCGTGGCCCCCTGTAAGCAAATGATGGGAGAGAGTGCACTTGGACTTCGCTTTTGCCATTTCATGTTGGTTACTCTTGATAGATGCATATTCCAAATGGGCAGAAATTATCTGCATCCAAACAACTACATCGGAATCAAGTGTGCATGAACTGCGAACAATATTCGCCATATTTGGTCGACCGTGAGCTGTGGTTACGGACAATGGACCATAATCCAGGTCCAGTTCGCATCAATCCTTGCTTCCAGTTATATACGCCACTGCACTTTTCCGCCTTGTCACCCAGCTTCAAACGGGGTGGCAAAATGGTTTCTGCAAATTGTCAAGAAATCTTAATAAAGCAAACTGAGGACCACGGCAAACATGGAAAATAAATGCAGCAGTTTTTGTTGTCGTACATAAACATTCCTTATGCATCATCTGGGGCCTCGACCGTTCAATTGTCTTTGACATGGTCTACAACATAGGCGCGTGGATAGAAAAGGAAAGAAAATAGAAAACCCAGATAAAGCGAAATAGGAAAATAAACAACGTCAGTTCACAAATATAAATGAAAGGCATAAAGGACCAGTGAACGATAAAAAACAGCTGTGAACGCGCAATGTACGGTTTCATGCGCAAAACATGAGCTACTTCCGGGCTCGCTTGTGTCCTGGGCCGTGCCTGTGGTGTTGTGTCCGGGACCACTTCGTAGTTCACGTCACTGACGCGGCGAAGCACTTTATACGGGCCAAAATCGGCTCAGTAACTTTTCACTAAGGCCACGGCAGCGAACGGGCGTCCACACCCAAACTTGGTCTCCAGGGTTGTAGGACACGTCCTTGTGGCGGATGTCGCAGCGTCGTGCGTCACTCTGCTGCTGGTGGCGGATGTGAAGTCTCGCGAGCTGCCGAGCTTCCTCGGCACGCTGGGCAAATTCGTCAGCGTCAGTTGCCAACTCCTCGGCGTCTTAACAGGGCAGCATAGAGTAAGGTATCGTCGGCACTTCGCGGCCGTAGAGAAGCTGAAATGGCGTGAATTGCGTGGTCTCTTGCAAGGCGGTGTTGTACGCAAAGGTCACGTATGGCAAGATGCGCTCCCATGTTTTGTGCTGGACGTCGATGTACATTGCGATCATGTCTGCGAGCGTCTTATTCAGTCGTTCGGTAAGTCCGTTGGTCTGCGGATGGTAAGCGGTCGTCTTTCGGTGTCTGGTGTTGCTTAGTTCAAAAACCTCCTCTGTAAGCAGCGCCGTGAATGGTGTCCCTCTGTCTGTGATTACACTGGACGGAGCACCGTGACGCAACACGAGTTGGCGCAGGAAGAATCGCGCTACCTCGGAAGCCGTGGCTCGTGGGATTGCCTGCGTCTCAGCGTAGCGTATGTAGTCAGTCGCGACGATCACCCATTTGTTGCCGTCCGCAGGCCGGGGAAATGGTCCAAAAATGTCCATGCCGACTTGGTCGAAGGGCGTGCAAGTTGCCTCAATTGGCTGAAGTGAGCCAGCAGGCTTAACAGATGGATTTTTTTCGGCGCTAGCATTCACGACAGCCTTTAACGTACTGTTTGACGCTCGCCGAAAGCTCGGGCCTATAGTACCTTTCGCTCCCTCTGGCAAGTGTCTTTGAGAAGCCTAGGTGGACAGGTGTGGGTTCGTCATGGCAAGTGAAGAGGACGTCGTCGCGCAGGCAAGCACGGTCGTTCGAACGGGCGTTCTTCTTTACAGCATGCCGTCTGGGAGACAGAACGACGTCAACGAGTGGGACAGAAGGCGTGGTATGGCTATACCGCGGCCCTCAATATGATCGATGATCGGTCGAATCTCGGCGTCACCTCGCTGCCGACTGTTCATTTCCGACGAGCTGATAGCGCCCAGGAAACCGTCATCATCGTCTGCTCCCTGACTGACGAGATGAATCGGTGCGCGTGACAGCGTGTCAGCGTCTTCATGCTTACGGCCAGATTCCTGTAGCCGCAAGCTCCACCGTGCTAGTCGTCCTGAAGGGTCGCGCATGTTTGTCTATCAGCAGAGGGCATGATGTTCCGTTGCATTGAAAGAGTGACCATAAAGGTAGTGGCGAAACTTGTTGATCGACCAAATGACTGCGAAGCACTCTTTCTCGGTAGGCGAATAATTCGCCTCGCCAAGGAGTAGTGAACGGCTGGCGTAGGCTATGACTCTTTCCACGCCATGTTGAGGCTGAAGGAGCACTGGACCGAGACCAATGTTACTGTCGTCAGTATGTACCTCTGTATCAGCATCATCGTCGAAATGAGCGAGAATGGGTGCTGATACCATGCGCTGTCGCAGTCCCGCAAAAGCTGCCTGTTGCTCATTATCCTACATAAATGGTGTGTCGTCCCTCGTGAGCTGAGTCAGAGGTTCCCGTATCTGCGAAGAGCCGTGAATACACCTACCACAGAAGGCGCCGAAACCAAGGAAGCGTCGGACGGCTTTCTTATCAACAGGAGCTGGTAATAATGCCACAGCGACAAGCTCGTCTGGATCCGGCCGGGCCCCTCTCGCGCTTACTACATCCCCAAGAAACTTGAGCTCCTCATAACCGAAGTGGCACTTCTCTGGCTTCAGTGTGAGGTCTGCCAATCGGATAGATTCCACCACACTCTGCAGGCAGTGAAAATTTTGCTCGAACATTGCAGAAAAAAACCACCAAATCGACAAGGTACAAAAGAGAAGTCTTCCATTTCAGGCCTGTGAGAACAGTGTCCATCATTCACTGGAATGTTGCCGGCGCTGAACACAAATCAAAAGTTAGCACTCGATAGTGACAGAGGCCGTCTGGAATCACGAAGGCTGTTTTCTCGCGGTCTCGCTCATATACCTCGATTTGTCAGTTCCCGCTTTGCAGATCTAGAGAAGAGAAATAGAGGGCACGGCGAAGTGTACCCAATGCGCGGCAGTGGGTACACGTTGTTAAGTTTCTGGTGGTCGACGTAGAAGCGTAGCGTCCAGTCTTTCTTTTCACAAGGACGACTAGAGACGACGACCACGGGCTGTTAGATGGTTCGATGACGCCATCGTCAAGCATCTCGCGGACCTGAGTACGTACTGCTTCGCGTTCTTCTGCCCACACGCGGTAAGGGTGCTGGTTTATCGGGCGTGCGTACTCGTACGTGATGATCCTGTGCCGAGTGATGGATATCTGTCGCACCTTTGTGGAACTTGCGAAGCAGGACCTGATTTCTAACAAGAGCGTGCGCAGTGCAATCTGGTTATCGGTCGACAGTGCAGTATTGATGTCGGTGTTACCCAGTGACGTGTCTGCGGTGTCCACTGGTTCCGGCTCGACACTGTTGTTAATGCTTGCTACTTCGTCGGCAAAGTGTATCGAAGTGCTGCGGAAAACATGTCGATGCTCTTTGCTAAAGTTGGTAACAAGCAATTGCGATCGGCCACCACAAAGCTGTACGACATTTCTAGCTACAGAAATGCCTTGTTTCAGTAGATTACTTTCAAGGGCTCGTTTCTGTTTGTTAGACACAATATTAATGAGACCTTACAAACAACAATGCCAAGGAAAGTATAGGGCTTGTTATTTGTAATAATTGGTATATAAATGTGAAGAAAGTAAAGTGGACGTAAAGATCATTTGCCACCGGCAGGGACCGATAGTAGGTGTTCAGTAGGTGTTCTAAGATTGTTTCGGCCACCGCTTCACGATCGCCCAAACCACAGCATGTGACGTCGACCAGGACACTTGCTCGTGGAGGTAGCATTACACTGTTTGCAGAAACACGAAGTACGTTTCACATCGTTCGTCGTCCTGCACGTCGACTGCTCGCTCAGCTGAGAACGTGACACGACGCTCTTGCAAATCAATTAGAGCGCCATGTCCTGCAGAAAGTCAACTCCAAGAATATGTCCCGGGAGCACTCGCGTAGGTCAAGGCAACTTGCTACGAATGTATATCCTTGAATGTGAACCCTGTAGCCCAGGCGCCCCGTGGAGTAACGACGCGGCCACCAGCTTTCCGAGCTTTGCGAGTTTGCTTGTTAGGCCATGGCGTGATTACTTTCTTCAACTGCGTTGCCAGTTTTCCGCTCGCTATAGAATAGCCTGCACCGGTGTACAACAACGCATTCAGCGCGTAACCATCAATCGGCACTGGTATATCGAGTGAAAGCCAATCGTCCTGTGCAGCAGCAGGTGATATCGGATCGGTATCGTTGCGTCTTTGCGTCAATCAGGCGTCTTCAGCACTTCGACCGTCAGCGACCCCGCCCCCAGAAGTCGCTTCAGCTAGTTTTCCCGGCGGGGTGGGGCGAGCGTCGCCGTATAGGGGGTGGGGCGCGCTGCTGAGAACGGTAGTCTTCAATGTCACGGGGTCGCTGACCGTACCGGGGTGGCGGCGAGTACGCAGAGGAGCCGAGAAGACCAAGGCAGCGGTATGGGCAATGGCGGTACAGGTGATCAGCTTCACCGCAGTGAAAGCAGGGGCCGATGATCGGGTGTGCGCCAAACATCCAACTTCCGAGCAGACGTGCCCCTGTCGTCGATGTATTCGATGATGTGGGCGACTGGAGCAGCACGGACAAAGGGTGGCGACGTGTACCTATCTTCGTAGTACGGTACGGGCTGCGCCGACTGAAGTGACACGGTTGGAGGAGCACCAAAGAACAGTGGCGGAGAGGCAGCAGGGCGCTTTAAAGCTTCCGCGTAGGTCTTCTCACGGTAGTATTCAGTAGGAGCGGGCGCAGCGCTATCAGGAGACAGGGTGTTCCAGAAGGCCTGGTGCAGCTCGTCCTTAACAGCTGCAATGGAGCTGAGCGTACGATAAGGCGCGACATCGGATTTGGCAACTCTTCACACACTACAGAACGGATGAGTTGTCGTGGACACTCATTGATGGTTCCAGTGGCGGTGAAAAAATGTCACCAGCGGACATGCTATTGACATGCCTCTTGTACAGGTTGGATCGCTGCTTCAGCCTTTTTTCCGTGGTTACAGCCTTGGACAAGAACTCCGCGACCTTCTTTGGAGGGTGCCGCACGAGGCCGGGAAAGAGCGGCTCCTTGACCCCGCGGATCAGATGACGCAACTTCATGTCATCCGCCATTCTTGGGCCAGCTCGACTGAAGAGGCACGTCATGTCTTCGACGTATGTAATCACAGTTTCGTTGGCAACTGGACGCGGGCCTGAATCACTCGTTCCGCTCATTCTTGACGATCAGCACTGGTGTAGGTCTCCAGAAGCCTACGACAGAATTCACGCCACAACGTCAGTTGCTGCTCACAGTTCTGGCATCTACGTTGAAATAAACACGTCCCATTGGTTCCGTGGGCTCTAAATGTATACCGATTCGACGGTCTATTTTCCCTCCCTGCCGGTTGGAACGGTTTGCACAGAAGCGCTGGTTATACCTGTGGAAGCGGTGGGAGCCGTATCGGCGACTTCCGGAGGCAATCCCCCGATTCGGCGGCTGGCCCGATGCACGGGAGTGTTGACTGGCACTGGGTTTGTACGGCCGCTCCCTGGGGGGGTCTGCAACATTTGAGAGGGCTACCCGCACCTCCACCAGTTTGTCACGAGACTTTAGACGTGCTGGGGTCTTTTCATAAACCAACGAGCAGCTGTCTCCTGATAAGCACAACCGTCGGGGCTGGCTCTCGAGCCGAGAACAAGCACGTGGTCGCCTTTCTTCTCTATGGCGAGAACTGCTCGTGCCCTCGACCCATTGCATGCAGGTGGCAATATCGTTTCAATTTAAGGCCCAGACTACCCGCCAGAAAGAAGCCCGGACCCTATTAGACTCCCAGGACGACTTAATCCACCAGTTCCCACGGCAGCCGAAGAAATGACAGCCGTTCCTGACCGTCAACGGGGCAAAGAGCACTCCCTGGAAGGCATGCTCACACGCGCCTCCACCATGTCAGCGCCTTGAAGATGATGAGGTGGTATCCTGCCCTGAGAGCACGGATCTTCCTCCAGAGCACGCTACTCCCGAAGCTTTAAGCCGTAGTACACGAACACGCAAGAAATCAGACCGGTGGGTTTATACTTAAAGCAATTAAAGCGGGTAAAAGTGTTGTGACTGTATGGCGCCAATGCCGCATCCCTTGTGCGTACAGAAATAAACAGAGCGCGTCTGGCAATAATGCCATTCCTATTCCTGTTATCACTGTGTGTCTCAATGCATGCCATTACACGAATTATCGGCGAAGAAGTTTTTCACTTAGTCCATGCTGACGTCTCGCCTCGCAGCTACAAACACGGCCGCCGGGTTGGTAATATAAGTGGCGTTTTTTGACAGTTGTAACGACTGCTTTCCGCCGTATGCTGGTTTCTGAGGTACAGACGGGCGAGTTGCCTGGCTTCTTCGGTGTGCAGACGGCGACGTCAAGGTTTCATTCGTTGGTGATGGTCAGCAGCATGGCGTCACCGCGTTGTTGCCTGGCTCCTTCCGTAAATCAGCTGGAACAGTGCCACGTGGCTTCTTTTTTGCACTACCGTGTTGTAATGAAGGTTATGTACAGAAGTATGGCATCCGAGGTCCTGTGCTCCACGTCATATGTACATGACTAGCGTGTCCGCGAGCGTTTTATTTTGACGCTCAGTATGACCATTTGTCTACTGGTGGTGGAAGGTTGTTCACCGGTGGAGTTCGGTGTCGGCCCGTTTCTGCTTGGCGAACTCATTTGCGCCCACAGTTCTGAGAAAGATGTCACCCTGATCACGTTGCAGCGGCGGGTCAATGGGGGCACGGAACATCAGTTTCCACCACGGTAATGACCACTTCCTGGAGTCTGAGACTCCTGCGTACGAGGATGCCTGAAGGGTCCTTTATGTTGCCAGCCAACGCAAGACATGGCCGCCGCTTATGACATTAAAGGGTCTGCAGTAGAGGCAGGGACGAAACTGATGTAGCCCAAATGCTGGCAAGGCACTCTGTTTCCGTCGTAGAATACTTTCCTTCAGCCTTCGATAGCGACTGGCTAGCGTATTCGATGACCCTTTCTCGTCCATCCATCAATCCTCTGTAACGGTACGGCGCCCAGTCCTACGCAGCTTGCGTCGGTGTATAGTTCTGTATCGGCGTCTTCGTCAAAGATGGCCAGAATTGGCGGCGTCTGCAAGCCGCCTTTCAGTTGTTAGAATACTTCGACCTGCGGCGCTTCTCAATCGATGTCTGACTTTGTAAGCTAAGATGTGCACGCGACTGAATCTTTCACGACACTGAAAAGGTTTAGGAAAAAGTACTAATTATCACCAAAATGTGTTTTAGCGTCAAAACGCATAAAATTGACGCACCCTTATTGGTTATATTTTGTGAGCTCGGTATTTGGCAGAGTCCAATAGCAATGTTTATGCTGGAAATACAAACTTCTTTCAGTGAATTACCCGCTCCTTGTAACACATGAACAATTGCGCTTCGTAAGCTGGCGTGCATCAAATAATTTTACAGTGTTTTCAATCGCCATTACAAATCTGTACTACTGTTTACCTCATGGCGATGTTCTTATTTGCGTAGAAAGAGCTATTCGAGAATACGGAGTGTCAGCCTTCCAAACCGAGACAGGACTTGCGAGCGCGAATATTAACGCGAAAATGTTTTATGCCGGAGTCCACCAAGACTTTCATGACGTATTTCCGTCACGGAAGTACATCAGCAAAATGAACGCCATCAGATAGCAAAGAAAAAAATTTAAGAAAAAGTTCTTTTGACGGGAGTCGAACCCGTGACCTCTCGGCTGGTCCGCGGCAATGGCTGGCGGGCGCTTAGCCCACTGAGCTATCGCCAAACACGTTGCGGAGGCTACATGAACGCGCCTTTTATATTTCACACTTTCCTTTCACAGTGCTCTTGGATTGATGGATGGATGATATGGGCGTCCCCTTTATAACGGGTTGGTGACATCTGTGCCACCAGGTTCGAAAAAAATAAAAAAACGCGCCGTTGCTACGACCGTCCCATTCGGTGTGTTTCCTATACAAGTTTAATTTCGTCAACGCTTTAACACGCCGTGAGGTGGCAGCTTTAACCCAAGCCTCGCTCATAGCATCAATCCATATCGAACAATAGCTCTCCGACGCTCGCCTGGCTGTCGCACCGCGTTGCCCGCTCGGCCTGTGAGAAGTAACGGCCTGGCTAGAGGGAAGACACGAGGCGCGTACCGTTTCTCTTCGCATTTCACGACGCTTTGAAGGAGTGCAAGGAGTGCATGTACTTGTTGATGCCATCTTTGCGCGGGATTCGGCATATGCGGTTTCCACGTATGTGAAGAACTTCAGCTACCGAAAAGGTTAAATCATAATCATGGGCGTTAGTCGTCGGTACGGAGATGTGCCACTAGGCGTCAACGTCAGCGAGATGCGTCCACATCAAGCGGCGCTATATCTGCAAAACAACAGTAGACATTGTAGAAGCTATCATATACCAATGCACTATAAACAATAAACTACTTCTGTGACGACACGTTTCACTTTCGTGTTATACCGATTCCTATGACGGATGGATCCGCCATCATTTTTTTAGAGCTTCTTCAATTTTATTTCAAATATACTTTCATTAGGTTGGAGTTCATAAATTGTTCCAAGCTTGCGCCTTGTGCGTTTCATCGTGTAGCTATGACTGGTAACTATTACGTTAGACGTTTAATGAGTTTTCTGGTTTTTCAGAGTAGACAGTATGCCTATGAGAACTTACACTACCACGTGCGGAGAGCTTACCCGATAAAGCTGATCCGTGAAAACCATTTGGTAAGTATTTAAAAAGAACTTCTGCGGTCACATTCTTTGTCCATGTTCATATTTAACACTAACACTGTCATATCTAACGGTGCCTGCTAAATTGATAATTTTTAGATTCTAGCCCCCCGAGGCTACGTGACCACTTTCTACGCTCTCGAGGTTATAAATTCTGCGCGTGTGCTGCAGTTTATCGAAAGTACATGAGATTAAAACTGTGAAAGTGCATCAGAATCAACTCATTAAACATATCTACCAATTATATCAACTTAATACAGAGCCTAAGCTTTATGTCCGCAGACTGCAATCAGTGCTGCACCACGTAACTAACTAAAGTTGCATACAAGTTTAGAATTGCAGCGTTGGCTTTGACACAGAGAATTTCTAAAAATTTTAACCATCAAATGGCGCATGGCATGGATATAAAGAAGCTTTACAACTATTATTTTAATCTTTATCGTGCACGTTCATTGCAAGAATACCAGGTTAGCCCACCTGCCGACACCAACCTCAATACTTAACCGGCTACGGCTTTGCACCATAGAGAGTATGGTCACGGATCAGGTCAAGGCTGCGATAGTCTATGCAGACCGCAGCGAAATGCAAAAACACTTTTAATATGTGCAGCGGGTGCGCCTAAGAGTTCATAAGGTTCTCAATATTGTTGCAGATCTCTTTCTGGCACGACGTGATACATAATTCCTTTCTCTCGGCTTTTGTTTCCGAGCTGCCCATTCCTTTCGCGTAATCTGCCCTTTTAATTTGTTTTTCCTTTTTGTTCGCTCATTTCTATTTTCATTTTTCCTCCCAACCCTGGTGGTTCTTCAACGCAAGCGTGACACAGCCAGGGTCATGTGCTTTCGAGTTTCTTTATTTCCCGAAGGCAAGCACTGGAGGCGACACCACGGGGCATGACGACAACAAAGGAGTCACTTAAAAGTAAGACGCTACAGCTGACAAGGAGCGTTCGAAAGACATACGTACTCCTATTGAAACGACGGCCAGTCTGTTTAAAATATATTCTCCTGTTTGTTAAACCTACTCGCACATTCCGTTTCCATCCGTCGGTAACGACCTTCACTGTCAATTTGAATAATTGAATAGTGGTTGGAGCTTGTACAAATCCAGCATCAATTTTCTGAACGCCAAAGCATGCCGTCACCTGCCACAGCTCCTGGAAGGCTCGGAACGCCAATTGCAGCGCGGCCGTTTGCTGCAAGATCGCGCCGCGCGACACCGCAGGATCAGGCGCCACGGGACTCCGGAGAGCGGTCGGGAGCTCGCGCAAGTCCCACTCGAAACACTGCAGCAGCGTCTCGAGCCTGCGCCGTGAGGCGTCGTCTGGGCCGAGTTGGCCTCGCTCGTCCACGAACAGGGCTTCCAGAAGGGCGCTGTAGAATCGCACCGCGTAACGCGCCAGCTGCAGCGAAAAGCCCGCGCTGTTTCCCGGAACGGAAGTGTTGAACAGCGCCGTCGGCACTTGCACGCGACCCATCAAGTGGTCGTACGTGGCATGTACCGAAGACGGCCGCAAGGGGGTATCGCTGCTGGCGACGCCACCTGGACAAGAAAGTAGGCGGGAGCAGTGTTCCCTTGGTCCAATAATTCAGGTCAATAAAATCAGAGTGATCAGGCGTATCCCCCCTTATGGGAATGTCTTGGTATTCCCACACACATTGCATTTCGCCCCCATATCCGCTCTTGTGAGGATCTTAACTAGTCCAATCGCTTACCCTGACACTGCTACAATACAGCAACATGAATTCCACGCGAAGTGGTAAAACCGTTGTTATCAAGCAACTCCAATTGGGGTATAACGACTCTAACTGATATTGCTTCTCTTCAGCAACGGAACAACCACGAATACAAACATATGAAAATTGGCAGCTTCCAATATGTAGTTTCCAGCTTTCTCGCGAGTGCGCTCAATGAGCCTTGAAAATCTATAGACACTTTTCACATCCTGTTATCCTGTTATTTCTTGACCATCTGTTAAACCCTTCGCGAACAAGTTGTGGACTTGTTGTTCTTTCCATAGTAATTATGAGTTACGCGCGCTTGTAATCAGCCTAATTAGTGTAACGAATAAAAATATTTTCAGAACCAGCTTCATGTGAAGTCTGCCGAGTCTGCTTCACGTTGCGTATACCTCATTCAATGTGTGACCGCTTATATGACCTTTGCATTCTCCTCTGCAAGCATTTACAGTACCACTACTCGTCATTTTCTACCTCGTGATGGCTTATTTCAAGGTAAAGGTTCTTGTGCTTTCTTTGAGCGCTCTTTATTACGAGTATCCATTCTAGCTATGTAGTAATGCTTACATGAAACACATGGAATGTAACATACTGTGCGTACAAGTATGCATTATATCACATGTGTCCTCTCTGCGACACCTGCGTAGCTATCAAATTCAACTTTGTTATCAGCATGTGGTAAGTGCTACTTTTGCTATATCGACACGACGTAAATTACCACAATGATGTTGGCCTGTAAACTGCTTTCAATCTTTTTTTTTTCATATACCTCGTTCCTAAAGTTTATATAACATAAACTTCAATGTGAGCTAATAGTGTTTGGAAGCGAGCTCGTTGGTAAAAATACATCTAAAAAAGCAACACTACTTTACATACGGACAAGGAAACGACATACGAGGACGGGGGCTGCCCGTCCTCGTGTGTCGAGTAAAAATAAAATAGCGCAGTTTTTTTTTTTAATGAATTGCAATATGTTGAACAATGTATTGGATATAGCTATCACAGTGAACATGTATCCTAAGTCATTCAGGGTATCTGTGCACTGTGATGTAATCAAGATTTAAAAGTAGGGGAACAAAATGGGCCAGAATGCCTCGAATGCAGTGCCAGATATTGATAACCGTTCAGGAAACTTTCTTTGATCAATTCATCATACACGTTCTAAATTAAAATGTTCAAATACGGAACTAATGAATGCGCTCGAGAATTACCAAGTGATTAAGTACTTCAGATACGACTGGCCGAACAATGTATAAGCAATAGGTCTTAAATAGACTAACATTATCTCCCAGAGGGCAGATGGTACATTAACGTTAAGAACAAAGCAGCTCCTATGACACAGCTGCAACGTACAGATTCCTGATGTGTTCGAGCAAAAGAGTAGGCCTCAAGGTAGAAAATGCTCAAAAGCGCCAGAGGGGAAATAAGGTTGCGCGCTTTAAACCTGCTGACGAGCTAGGCTCGGTTTACTTGTGACAGGTGTAAACTAAAACACATTCAAAAGGCAATAGTTCAGCAGTTGCGGTAGGACATGGCGAATGTTCTCATTTAATTTCATCCTAGGGTCATCAGCCTCACTGAACAATGGCCAAAGCTTATCAGCCCGCCAAACGCCGTGTAAAGGTGTAGTTAAGCTCACCCGCAACGATGCGCTGAAATGTGACATGGTGTTGAGCCCGGGACACCGCTCGATAGAACTCAACAGGACTGTCGGTGCGCCAAGACATGTCTGAGGGTGCGCATGAGTCGTTGCCGTTGAAGTTCATCGAGGGCCCCAACTGCGAGGCTCGTCGGTGTTTTATTCGGTAGCGGTTAATGACTATCAGCTCGTCGCTCATCCAGGCCAGGTGACCGATGTTGCGCGCAAAAGCGTCCTCAAGCTGCGACATCTTCTCCGGCACGCGCGCGTCATATTCGGCGTGCCTGAACACAGCTGACGAGAGCTTGTTGAAGCAGGCGGGCAGGATATGCTCCACCGCCATTGCGCATATAGCGGTAGAATTGGAAACGTCCGGGAGTATCCGCCCACGCATCTCCTTCGCGAACAGTTGCCGGAGATGCACGTGTCGTTCTGGTAGAAACGCGGACAGGTGAGCCAAGGCTAAGAATCCCATGTAATTCATGAGTGCACGGGAAGACAACGCTCGTATTACCAAGGCCAATTTGTCTAGGAGATACATCGGCTGTCTCAGTACGACCAGGGTGGTAGGTTCGAACTTAGTAGCTCCGTTGAAAGTGGTGGTCAGGAAATGTGTAATATCCGCGTCCAATTCCGACAGTTTTACAGCAGCGGCCGACGGTTCAGTAAATTTCGTTCCGCCGAAATCGACTACACTGCTACATGCGAAGCTTGATCCCAGCCGTGTGAAAGCGTGCGTAATTTCTTCGAGAATCTCGGCTTTAGGAGCTTGCGTGAACTCCTCAACCACTTCACGCAGCGCGGCCCGGAAGAGCGACATGACCGCTGGCCGCGAGGGACCACTACACGAGAATATACGCGTCGGCTCTCGAAGCTCAACGATCACGTGGTCAGAATACTGGGAACCAACGGCTAAGACCGCATCCAATATTACGCTTAGGCCCAAATCACGAACAAGCTCGCCGGCGAAGTTCCAAGCTTCTTTCATTGTTCCATTCGAGTCACGAGGCCATTCGCGTATCTTCCACGTCTTGAAGAGTTCCTTGACATCGTTAGTTGCCGCGTCAGCTTTCTTGCGATCCATGCACGCCTGGTACAGTGCAGCCGCAACACGTAGGTCATCTGCGTTGCTGGAGCCGAGTAACGACGCCAACTCTTTATCGAGCCTTTCCTGGATTATGGTGTCACTGGAAATAGAAGCTCCGGCGCCGCTGGTACTGTACAGCGAGTGCGCCTGGGCCCAGCTTCCACAAACGTACTCGTAAAAATTCTCGCAAGCGCTTTTGCCACTCGCGCCGAGTAATGACTTCATGTAATCGGCTTCGCGGTCGCAATACCTAGAAGAGCAGTAGATTCTATCTCGCGCAGTAGACGTTAATGGCGAAGTTTGGGTCGTCGGTGGAAATGACACATAGGTGGTCAGTGAGTAGATAAGGGCCAATAGAAGCATTAGAAGAGTGCCAACAAGACCTAATGTGCACCCAAGCAAGGACCATGACGGTCCTTCTTCGACGAACACTGGTGCCACGCGAGGCTCCCTCGGCTCTTGTCGATTCGCACAGACGTCTATGTTCTGTGCGTTTTCTTCCTGGCATCCAGCTTTCCCCAGGACTTCCAGCTCCCGCTCCCTACTGCAATATATCTTCTTGGCGGCCGCTTGAACTGCGGGATTTTCCAATTTATTCTCCTCCTGAGCTGCTATGTCTTCCTCCAGGCTTAAAATGCCGCAAGCGTATACTATGGGGTGGCTTAATGCCTCTTCTGACTTTCTCGCAATAGTACACGTCAAGCTTTCTTGATAAGGTACAGTGCGAGTAAACGCAGCCTCTTGTGCAGACGAAAGGCGGGAGTCCGTTGCTACAGTGTGCTTCGTGCTTTCCACAAAACCTGTGGCGGAATCAAGGGGATATTGTGGTACTTCGTCAACTGCACTAATTGTGGGACGATATAAAGGCTCACTTGGAGAAATGAATACCGCGTGCGTTACACTCACATCAACAGGCTTCGTCAGCGCAAGCGGATTGTCAGCACGGGGTGCAGACGGCTGAGGCTTCTTGGCCTGAGACATCATTTCATTCGGTTCATCATATTTAATATCAGACTCTACTTCGACGTCTGCTGGCTTCGATTGTTTGTATGGCCTTTCTTCCTGCAATGATTTCGTCTTTAATGCATGATGCCTGAGAACCCCAGTCTTAACCTCGAGTATGGCCTCCGATCGGATTACCTCTGACTTAACCTTCGCAGCGGCCTTCAATTTGCCTTCCTTCGATGGAGTTAACAGTTTAGGTGATTCTATTGCCCTGCTGCTTCTTTCCTTCAGTTTTGTCGAGACTTGTGCAGCGATATGCCGCGAGGCTGCCGCTTTTTTACTAGCCGGCGTCTTGCTTTTGCTGCGGACCGCTCTTTTCGATGCTCTCAAAATTTTGAAATTGCTCTTCGTTTTTTTCTCTAGCTCCCCTGTGAAGGGGTCCTGAAACTTCTCCACTCTGGTGAGTATTCTGTCCTTGCCACCTTTCGTCGGGTATTCAGGTTTCCGTGGGGACTTTTCCGTCACACCTTCACCCGCGCCGTGACGTCCTTGTATTCTCGCGCCTTCGCAACCGAGCACATTGCCGTGTTCCAGTGAAACAGGCGATTTAGGCGCGTTCACATTCGAACGCTTGATTTCAGCGTACTGGGTTATTGGCTGTGGCACAGGAATGTTCTGAGGGCCTCGTAGTTGTTGCGGCTGCAAACTTGTAACGGGTGGTCGCGGTGGCATCTGTCCTGGATGCCCCCGCAAATTGTCTATATCGACACCAGGTGGGAATCCTGGAGGCATCATAGGGAAACGGCCGCGGACGAATGAAGGACGTGCCATGTAATCAGCAGGGGGAACAAACCTTGGTGCCGCAGCAGAAGGTGCGGCGGCGCTGGGTGCCGCGGCTGACAGATTCAACCCGTGTAAGTTGATAGGTGCGCTGGGTAACGGTGCGACTGCTTTGACTCCAGGTTGTGCAAATGAGCCACCTTCAGGAACATCAGCACCGGTGAGAGGGGTAGCCTCGGGGCCAGAAAACACGCCACCCGTTTCGGGAGGGGCATGTTCTTGCAGACGCACAGCCACGATGCCTTTCTCAGTTTGGGTAGCGCAATCAGACTCACTCGTGACAGAAGACATTACTTTCGTCTCTTGTGGCGTCTCAGTTGTCCCAACGAAAGGCTGATTATGGACGGAGCCCGTGCTTCTGGTTTTCGTCACAGGCTCGTGTACCGCTGCAGGTAACAAATCTTTAAGAGGGGAAGCAGTATGAAGTGCGTTCTCGTGCACCTGGTGCAGCATATCAGCACCAGCTTCTTCTTGTAAGCGCTCTACTTCTAAAACTACTCCTGGCAATACAGGGCCTCCTGTACTTGACCCTGCTTCCAAGGTGCTCGAAGAAGTTGGGCGAATTGTTATCTGTAGGCCGGACGCGACAATCGCGTGCCGATTGCCGACAGTTGTTACTACAAGAGGTTCCCATGCAGCACGTTCCTGCTCGTGCAACTGATGTAGAATAGGAGCACCGCTTACATTACAGTCGTCGATGGATACAGCTGGTAGTGTGGAAACTTCTGCTTTCTGTCTTTTAATGGCGGTATCGGACGACGCGGTCCTAACCGGAGCTCCAACAGCGGGTGAGGACGTAGACGGCTGTGACGTGCATCTTTTAGCCGGAAGCGCAGTGGCGTTCGACTGGACACCTTTCGCCACAGTGCCACCAGACCCACGCTTGTCAGCCACGACAGGAGGCGCGCTTACGGCAGTCTTGCTAGTTGACAGCCTTCGAGCCATTTCCCCCTTGGGGGTTGCTTTTCCGACACTACTAACGGACGGCCGGCGACTAGGAGTTCCCGCGTTCGGTGTGCCTATCTTGGAAGAAGATTTTGGCTTCACGCTTACAACCGCACCTTTTTGCGGATTACCAGGTCCTTTCTGTGCATTTGGTGCAACCGACAAGGACGGCTTCCGTTTTGGGGGGGCTGCTGGTGCAAGTGATCCAGGTGCTGAAGAGGCGGCTTTTGTTGCTGCTACAGGCTGTGTACCAGGTTGATTAGGTATGTTCTCTGTACTGGATTTTGTAGCAGCCGGTTTTCCTACAGCACTAGGTGTTTTAGCGGTTGATGCACGTCGTGCTGACACTGGCACTCCGAGATCCTTCACTTGCCCCACAGAAGTTCTGGTAAATGTGCCAGACGTGGCAAGTGGAACGTCGACAGCATTCTGAGCAAGTTGTCCGTGCACACTAGCGAATTCGTCCAGCACTCTAGTGGTGATTGTTGATGGGCAAATAAGACCTTTTTCGGCGCCATTAACAGTACTGGGGACAGTTGCAGGTTTCGTCAGGTCACCCGCTACTCTCACTGCGCTTGCTTGAGAACCTGCAAGCGATTGAGTTTGTGCCACCTTCTGCGTTTCTGCGGAAGTGCGTTGTGGTTTAAGCAGACCTGTCCCCACAATTCCGGCTTGATGGCTTGCTCCAGCATTTGCCATTCCTGCCTCCTCGCTTATCAATTGTAGCCACGCCCGCGGAACGTCTCGTAGAACTGTATCAAGAGCAGCAATGTGTTCTGCCGGCACATTCGTGGGTGGTTGTCGACTGTTATATTGATTTGAAGGTTCCTTTGGCATTGTTAGCTTTTCGGAGGCAATGGCAATGGGCATAGTGTTGACAGGTTTGACTTGAACGGTCGGTGTTTGTATTGATTGGTCAGGGCCAGATGACGGGGAAGCAGACGGCCTGCGATGTGACGTAGCAGCATCAGACGGTGTGACAATTGATGAAGCAGGACCAAATGGAGCGGAAAGAGACTGTCTACGCTGTGACGCGGCAGGAGCAGAAGGCGTGAGGGCTAGTGGGACAGAGCCAGATGAAGCGGAAACAGACTGTCTACGTTTAGACGGAGCGGAAGCTGCTGGTGGAAGGGCAGGTGGACCAGAAACTGACGTGGCGGGAACAGACTGCCTCCGGTTAGACAGAGCAGCAGCAGATGGTCTGCGGGGTGGTGGGACAGAGCTAGATGCGGTGGCAACAGACTGTTTGCGGCTAGAAACAGGAGCAGATGGAGTGAGGGCTGGTTGGACAGAGCCCGATGTCACAGGCATAGATTGTTTGCGACTAGACACAGCAGGAGGAGTCTGTGCGAGGGTTGAAGGGGCAGCACCAGATGAGGCCGAACTAGACTTTCTACGGTGAGGCGTGGCAGAAGCTAGCGGTGTGGGGATTGATGAAGCAGCTCCAGATGCTGTGGAGGCAGACGACCTACGCCGAGAGCCAGCTGTGACAGATGGTGGCACCGTAGATCGAGCAGAACCAGACTGTCTACGCTGAGACAGTGTAGGAACTGACACTCCAGCGATAGCCGGTGGGGCATCCGTCGGAGTATTCTGACCGAGAATAACTGGGTGAGGCGCAGACTCTCCAGGTACACCCGGGCCTTGTACAGCCGGGCCAGGAGGAACCTGGCCGTCAACAGCCAAATGCTCACCAGGTGCACTCTGTGTGGGTACAATATCACTGACAGTAGTCGGGGCTGGTGCGGAGGAGACGGACACGGACTTGCCGGTTGCATTCGGACCATTCACGGACGAGCAAGGCATAGTTGCGCCGGAAATGTCTGGGCCACGTCCAGCCAGGGCGGAGGCATCCGAACCCGGTGCAATCTGTCCTGGGACTTGCGGGTTGGAAGCAGTTGTACCTTGTACAGTCGGTACAGGAAAATCCGGTCCCGGTACACAAGGGGCTGACGTCAATGCTACTGGTTTGGCCAGCGCTATGCTATCTACCGAGGGCTTGTGAGCCAGGCCCTGGGTGGCAGTGACCTGAATTGATTCTTTCTTCGACAGTGATTCTAAAACTTGTTGTCCAGGTGGTAGAGGTGGTGGCGGAGGGGCTGGTGGCGGCAAGTCCTGGCTGCCGACACTGCTGCGTCTACGTGCCTCAGTGGGACTCTCGCGTCGGCCCTTTATAAATGTGGTTTCAATGGTTATATCGCGGTCCCGCTTTCGGTTAAGCATAGTTCCAATCACTGCACGAATCGTAGAGGTGAATGCGCTGGCCATGGCAGGGCGCCCAGCAGCTATGGAGACCTCCAGACTTGCGGACTTCCCTCCAGAGGAATCATCTATGCTTCGCGTCTGCGCGAAGCTGTCGTAGCTGAATGTAGATTCTGTCGTAGATGTAGAGCGATGCATTGGTAGGTTATTGGCTTCATTCCTATCGAATGTCAAGAACTGTGCATCTATGTGCATGCTCAGACTACCGCTGCTGCTTGTGGGGCACGTCGTAGAGCTGATCCATTGGCTCTGGTTAAACCCCGGCGCCCCGTAAGGCACATAACCTGCTGGCCAAGGCGGGAACGGAGTCCTTGACGAAAAGCAAGCCACCTCACCCAGGAAAGGCCTCACCTGGAAACGTGAGGAGCACAATCAGACTACTATGTTTACCCGTATTTTTCCCATTTCTTAGAAACACAACTTCAGTACATGGAGCAGCGAGAATGACCCACGTTGAACAACTTACATCCTGCTCAAATGGTACAAATGATTCACAGCTTCACGCTTGACACTCATGACTATTAACAGCGTCTCTGTCGAACAAACCAAACATGCTGTGAGCGACCATGACATCAACACTTGCCACAAGATGGTTCGAAAAAAGACTGAAGTGTACTTAGATTTAAGTGCCGGAACCGCCAAAATATTGGGAGCCCTCCACTACGACGTGCCTCGTAACTGAATTGTGGGTTTATGACGTAAAAATCCAATAATTAATATTTGAAAAGACTACACTTCGTCCGGACGCTTCAAAAAGCATATATAGAAAAATATGTCCACCTGCCTTTCAGACATATGTACCTGCATCGAGCATTGGCTTTATTGCTATTGATCCTTTGTTGGTCCTTAAATAGGTGATTGCTCTTGAACAACAGCAGTAATAGTAAAATAATAGAAAATAACTAATAAAGTATTTCAAGGTTTAAAGAATGCAAGTGTCATTCGCTGTTTTCTTGTTTTAAATGACAAGAATTGTCACCATTAGTGGAAACAAAGGCGGGACGCGAGGCGCTCAAATGTAATGAACTGTCACTAATTTCTGCGCGTTCGCCACTACACTTTTGAAACGACCGTGCTGCGCTAGCCGGTGTGTATGCATTCCTCTGATATAACCGTGACTCGGTAACACGGCATACTCGCCCATAGTACGCTAGAAGACACGTCAATTGAGCTTCGCGAGCCGACTGTTCCTACTATTCCGACGTTCGCCACTACACTTTTGAAACGACCGTGCTGCGCTAGCCGGTGTGTATGCATTCCTCTGATATAACCGTGACTCGGTAACACGGCATACTCGCCCATAGTACGCTAGAAGACACGTCAATTGAGCTTCGCGAGCCGACTGTTCCTACTATGCCCATATGAACTGGTTCTAAACACGCACTGGTTGCCCAATGTGTTGTCGACACACCTATGTAGCAAAACGACAACAAATATCGAAATTTTGCTAAAAAAAACCCTGTAAGACAATTCACTTGATAAACGATATGGCTCTGTTTACAAGGTTTTTTTTATTTGGTGTGCCTGTTTCCCCGTCTGAACAGTAAAGCGAGGTACAGTATTCGCACTATCCCCCCCTCCCCAAAAAAGGCCACTTCACTTTCGGAGGCGAAAATAATAATAATAATAATAATAATAATAATAATAATAATAATAATAATAATAATAATAATAATAATAATAATAACAATAATAATAATAATAATAATACCTGGGGGTTTTACGTTCCGAAACCACGATATGATTATGAGGCATGCTATAGCGAAGGAGTTCGGAAACTTCGACGATCTGGTGTTCCTTAACGTGCACTAACAAGGCACAGTACACGGGCCTCTGGCATCGAGGCTAAAGTGCTTGACGCCCGTGTACTTAGGTTTAGGTGCGCGCTAAAGAACCCCAGGCGGTCGAAATTAATTTGTTTAAATAATCACGGGCCACCACCCACTACAAGCATGGAATCGTATCGCAGCGTTGATTCCTTCAATAACTTAGCAGGGAAGAATAACTGTTTCCACGAAAAGGGGCCTAAACTGTTCCATATAAGTATGCAAAGCTTGAGAAGCAAATTGTGATTACAGCGAAAGGGAAGACGCGAGACAGAGACCAACGAAGACGAGCGCCGACTTCCAACTACTTTCTTCGTTGGTCTCCATCTCGTGTCTTCCCTTTCACTGTAATCACTGTTTGAAATAGAATACCAACTAGCCCGTACGCAGGCCTTGCTTGAGAAGCAAGCATCTTGATACTGACACTTACTTATCGCAGCTAAACTGTAATACTGATTTCCTAGCATATTCAGAAACATGGTACACGTGTGAGTACGACGTCATACGTTTACACGTGTGAGTCATACACGTGTGAGTGCGACGTCAAATCCATGAAACATCATACGTTTCACGGGTTTCAAGCAACTCTCAGTCTTGCCTGAATTCATATGTTTGACTGACGATTTTTAATTCGTCGCAGTTGTTTAAGATATGATTGTTGTATACCGCCGAAATCAACGTTCGCTGACCGAACTGCTTCATTATACGAGCTCGTACTTGAACTTGCTAGCACCAAGAGATTGCGCTAGAGAATTATCGATGATTTTAACATTGACTTCAAAAAAGTAACGAGAGGCTCCAAATTATTGAAGCTATGCTAGGAAATGCTTCCGTAAACCTTACTGAGCTTCCTACGCGGATAACCTTGAACTGAAAAACATTGATTGATTTAGTCATAATTTTATCGCAAGAAATTCGATGTACTGTGCTGCTCTGCACAGGCATAACTGATCATCGGCCACTGCTCGCCTCTCTATTTCTTTTGCGCACTGATAGTAAGCACAATTTTAACTGAGAGACAAATGACCGTAATACACAGGTATTTGAAATCTTAATGTCAAATGCAAATTGGTCTGACGTATATTCTGAAGAAATTCGTACAACATCATACGTTCCATTCGTGTCCAATGTAAGAAATATGAACGATATGTAGAATTTCCTTCAGTAGCTGTGGTAAAACACAAAAAATCTAGAATGGAAAAACCACTAACAACTATACAAGTGCATTCAATACCTTCTTTAAAGTCATGACCCTGAAGTCTTTATAGAAAAATTAAGCAAATCAAAAACAGACCGAACAGTGATCTCAAGAAAGCACAAGGTCGTAGGACGTGAAGCATACAGGGTGCCCCAGCTAATATTGGCCAGAGTTCAAAAATGTGACGATGTGCTATAAGACGATGCGACGAAATTCATGTTGCTGACGATTGCATGGAGTTAATCGCGCTATTTTTCGTGGTATATTTAACTGCTTCATTCAACAAATACTGAGCTTTACTTTCAAGAGTGGAACCTAATAGCGTAATGGGTACCCACTCGCATCGCCTTCTCATTCGCTTGCCAAGCTTCGTTTCTCGATGAACACTTCAACCATACCGCGACTATAGGCACGTTTATGCTCGTACCAATGACTGTTTTAAACTCTCCTAGAATAGTTAAAAGTGTTCGGATGCGAGCTCGTTCCTAGAATACCGGCTGCAAGCATACAGCTGCGAAGTGCCCATTACAACATAACTCATCATTATGCGAATTAGCGAAGTACCCACTACACGTCCGTAAGGCAACACGCGCACCACTAACTGCACATTTTGTTGATGCTGTTACTGATGATAATCAACTATGCATGAGCGCGTTGCAATGGCTTGGCCTTTCAACAATTCACTGGTTGTACAATTCACATGGCGTGACAAGTGGTGTGACTCTACGCTTTTGTCACAAAATATTACATGTGTTAGCACGACGCCTCGCACAACATGACGCCTGTGGCTGGGTTTTACTTCGAAGTAGTTTCAAGCACTGGCATGGCTCGGCGGTAGAACGCCTGAATGGCAAGCGTAAATGCCTGTATTCGATTCCGCCTAGGACTCGTCTTATTTTTCTCATTGCGTGCGATAATTGCAACGGACGCCGGCGGTTGCTGCGGAGGAAGACGTCGTCACCAAGACCAGTTCCTGTTTTGAGCTCGTAACAGCTTACGCTAGAAAAACGCCCTGCAAATGTCATGTCCTACATGAACGCACTACCTCACGGTAAAATAAAATAGCCAGTCACCTTAATGCCTTCCCAGCGCCGTGCAATCTTTCAATGGTTTTCGACAAAACACATCCTACCACAAGTACCAAACGTGCACAACACAACACGCTACAAAGTTATGTGAGTGCGCCTCATATGTGATCTACTCTCAAATCCAATTGGACATGAGAGACGATGTTTTAATGATGGAGCACGACAGCGCGGAATAAATGTTTTGAATGCATGGTGGATTTTAATGATGACGCATTGGCATTTTTGTTCCCAGTGCCGAAAAAGCCATTGTTTTCATCGGGCATCTATCGTGTGGTGCCCCAGCGATAACCTGCCCTGGGAAATCCACGAAGCGTTGATCGTTCATTACCCGCCGTGGTATCTCAGCCGGTAGGATATCGCGCCGCTAAGATGGAACACTTTTGATCGATTCGCAGCCACGGCGACCGCATTTCGACACGGGCGAAATGCAAGAAAACACGTGTGCTTAGATCTAGCGGCATGTTCAGTAGGCGGTGTAAATTAATCCAGCGTAGCGCTCTACTGTGTGCCTCATGATTATTAAAGGGGCACTAAAAAGAAAAACAACTTTTTTCATATAAGTGAAGTACTCCATCACAATTGGAAAATGGCCATGCTTCCTGCGAGCAGACGATTCGAAAGCGAGAAAATGCGGTTGACGACGGCACTTTGAAATTCCCGCATCAAACGCCATGGCGTCATAGATTCTGACGGCGTCGTACGTAGTTTCTAAGGGGTACAAATGACGTACATTTTTCTCTGAGGGGGCTATAGACCTATCGTACCAAGTTTCAGTAAGTTTCGTCAAGCACATTTTGCCAAAATACGAAAAATGCCCTTTGAAACCGTCAAGCGCGGATATTTCGGCGCGAAATTTAAAAATGAAACTTTGACCTTGATTTTCACCTGAAATAAATACACATGATGGTGAAACTAACGACATTACAGTTCCGGGGGTACATTTTATCAATATAAATCCATTCATTGTTTCACTTTAATGTCCATCTAAGGCGACAGTCTTAGATGCCTCATTCGGCATCGGCGGCGTCAACACAAGTGGTGCAAAAAATCATCGTCATGCGATGACGTCATCCTGCAGCGTCATAATGACGTCACAGATTGCTAAGATGTGCTACGTCATCACGACGTCACCGTGGCTTTTTGATGACGTCACGACGTCATCGTCACGTCCAAAAAAAGCTTCGAATTCATCTGATTCAGGATGCAGTGGAGAACCACGTTGGCTGGGGAAAGCATTAGGGCGGGATCAATACAATCGGCGGAGAAGAAAAAGAAGAACATGACTTTCGCCTTCCGGTCTTCCTATGCAATCGCACAAGGGACCGTGTCACCGTATAACAGCGGAGATGCTTAAGTTCACCAAAGCCCGTGTGGCACTGACAGCAAACTATCATCATCATGAACGGCGTCTACTTAATAGCATACTAGCAGCCATTGGAGAAAGAAAAGTAGAATGAGAGGATAAGAGTAGTGGAGAGGAGGAGGAGAAGAAATATATAAAGCAAAATAAAGATTGTTTGCGAGGCTGGATTCAAACCCACGTACCCAAGCTACGAACGTGAGCGTCGTAACCACTCGGCAATCCAGGAACACCAGCAGAACAAGCGCCTGTGGGAATCATATGCTTGCCTTGCTATGATTTAGAAAACGAGAAGAGAGAAAGGAAGAGAGAGAAAGACACAGAGAAAAAGAGAGACGACGAAACAAAGAATTATAGAGACAGAAAAACAAAGAGGTAGAAACAGAAAGACAGAGAGAAAGCACAGCATAGTCTTGCATAGTACAATATAGCAAGGGGTTGGGAAAGGGAATGAGGGTGAGGTGGAGTGATGCTGAGGTGAGGGAGACGGGAGAGAATAAATACAATAATGACAAAATGCTTGATGCTCTAACACTCTTGTGTAATGTCAGGAAGCTCTATGCGATCCGGGCGTCAGTGCGGGAGTACAGCCGCCCCATGTGTGTGTGCTGGCACCCTTGGTGTGTGCTGGCCTCTGCTTGCGCCGTAGGTTCCCCGTGCCGCCGAAATGCGACGCGATCAACCCCTGTATGCAGTGAAATCTGTGTGCACAGCGTTCACTTGTGTGATCCACGTCGGACCAATGTTGATGGCATCCGAGAAGTCGTGCAGAAAGTAGGTGACGACTCACTTCTCTTTCAGGCGCGCAGAGGGACGAGTCACAAAAACAGCCTAGGACCAGTTTTACTTCTTTTAAAACTTAAAAGCATTTGCTTATGCTTTCATATCTCTTACATAGGCACGCCGCATCCTAACAAGCACTGCCGTAGCCTAGCGCGTAAGATATTTCAATTTGACATGAGCATATATACAACGCACAAAGGAACATACATAAAGTCCGATTGAACCCCCTTCCCCCCTTCGGAAAACATTTTTGGCTACGCCACTGTTACAACACCCACGGGACCTTTGAAAGGCGCCTTGCACGACTTGCTTACGTTACGGTTGGTTTTGTAATCCTCTTCACAGAATTGGAGAGAGCACACAAGTGGATTTTTTTGTTGTTGTTGTTCATCCCACTGTCGCACAAATGCAGCACTTAGACATTTCGAGCGTAAGAGTTCCCTCCGTGGCGCCCATTGGAAAGTCGTTAATTTCGTTGCGGCAGCTCTCTTGGTCAGGTGGCGTACACAATGCGGGCATCCGACGACATTACATGGACGCGGCATGTTCTCTTAATTGCAGATAGAGCGTTTTCGCGAGCCAGCAAAGCCCGCGCAGCAATATGCGTTAACAAAACTGCACTTAACGTGCGACTACGCCAGTGGTGAAAACGAAACGAAGCCCGGCGAAAACAAAACCTTTCGATGATCGCGTTCGTCAAACGTTACGTCCAGGAGTTCTTTTTTAACAGCGAAGCTCTTTAGCAAATCCTTCCCTGTCCGACGAACCCAAAAACTTTCATCATCATAAACGGGTATGTGCCACTTAAATTGAGCAAATCACACTACTCACCACTGTTCCACTAAAAATGAAGCAGGAGTTAGCCTAACAACAAATGGCTGCGAAGCGACGGCGGCGAGCCGAAGATCCTGAGTACGTACAGCGAGAGAATAATAGGTAACGGGAAAGGTAGGTGCGGGAAGACCCCGAAGCGATGGAAGGCCTACACCAACGATGACGTGCCCGTAGATATGTGAAAGGGGCGAACGCTTGGCGTTCGGTGCGAGTTTCTGTCTCTGGAGTTTGGACATTCATATCTTCCGTAACTGTCTCTGGTTTAGCTCGAACCTCTCTGCGCTGAGAATCAACGTACGAATAACCTAGCATCACCTAACTAAAGCCTAGCAACGACCTTGAAACAACCCAGAAACAACATGCCTCACCTAGCTAAGGCCCAGAAACAAGCTGAAGCAACCAGATTACTCTTCAGAATTGTCCACTTCCGCTGTTTCAAGCCTTGCGCGGCTTAGTGCAAGGTTCGCGAATTTTTTTCTATTAATGGAACAGAAATGCACAAGCAGTATTTTATACCGCCTTCTGATTCCCTGCGCTTATGTTTTCTCATTGTAGATAGAGTACCAGTCAATATATACTGCGCACTTCCTACGTTATATCGGCAAGTACTAGAACGTCCCACTGGTGGCGCACATCGCGTCCTACATTTACCTTCATTTCTGAACTACTAAAGCGCTGCTGCACATAATGTTGACCTTTCAGACATTATCAAGCATTAAACTTTCACTCTAGCATTAATTCTTCTTTACCTTTAGTGTCTGTTCAAGCGTTGTTTTATATTTACCATGGAAACCTGCCAAGTTGTCCGATCTGCTGGTTTCTTCTGGTCATGCTGTTTGTACGGTCATTTGTCATACAGGAATCATCCTGACATCTAGCTGGGGTGCTATGCAGGATGGCTCGAGCTTCTCGGGCACTCGAGTTTCCTCCGAGCTCGCACTACGGCGGTCATGACACGAAGACAGTGCGGACTGGAGCGCGGGATAGCAGCGTTGATAAAAACGGCTACAAGAACAACCATGGCGCCGCAAACGCATCTGCAGCATTTGCGGCGGTTTTCAAAGGAACACTGCGTGCGAACGCATCAGCGCCACCACTAAGTCAACATTTCAACAGTGCAAAAAATCAGCGTGATTGTCGCGCTATCTTTCTGCCAACTGAAAATCGCGCCTCCCACAGGCGTGTTCGTGCGCGTTTGTCCTCGTCCGGCCAAGTTCTTTTGTTCCACCTGCAGCATGCAAATTTCCACTCCCGAATGCAACAAGGGCGCACGCGCACCACTCTCGTGCAGCTTCTTTCGCATTCTACTGAATATTGCAGATAAATATACGGGAAGGGGTTCACCAGGGGCGCTCGCATGATGGTGGAAGCGCGGCTGCGAGTGGTAAGTCGTAAGCGCGGTGAAATGGAATGCGAGACATCGTAGCCACGTGATGATATAACGTTTACTTCTTCGTGCGTGTGTGCATAGCCTCTGCGATTAAGCTCATAGATGAATCGCGCTGCTCGCTGGCGTTGCGGCGTCAGCACTGCTCCTGGGCAAACGAAAAGGCGGTGGGCGGACCCAATCTTCGTCACGGACGTCTGTCAATCAAACTGATTGACGCGCGAACACGGGTACAAACTTGTTGATTCTGAGAAGGCCACAGTTCAACTCGTGACTGTCAAGCGTTTCGTGCGGTGGACGCTAAGCAGCAGCTTCTTTGCATATAAAATGATTTGGTCAGTTTGCACTGCTTGTGCAAGGCCGGAGCCATAGAGGAGCTTGTGATCACCTCGCTTTTTCCAGCTTTTTTACGTGCCTCGTCTACTCATTCTGCTCGGTCTGCTTCGGAGTGAAGACAGCGTCAGTGCGGCCTCAATTTTGATGGCACTAATTAGCTAGGGCTCAATTGACACGGTATAGATTAGTTGTCTGGAATGGTAAGGTTTTAATTACCATGGCAATAATTACCTCGGGTGTAATTAGCAAGGCCCTGAGAAGTACGGAACTAATTAACATAATCCTAAGTAGCCCAATTCTAATTATCATTATATTTGTAAGGTCCTAATGAGCTTGGCCTAATAAGCACGGTCTCAGCTTCACTCTGCTTCATTAGCATGGTCTTATTAATATGTGGCCTAATTTACTCGTTCTTAGCATGACTAGGCTTAATTGGCTTGGTCATAGCATGTCCTGACCTAAATACCTAGGTATACCGCTCAGCCAATTAGCTAACCGGCTTGGCGCGCATGCGCATGCTCACCACACGATGAAGAAGACGACGAAGAGAGCGCGCGCCGGCCGAGCAGCGCGCTAGAATGTACAGGCCGAGCATGGTGATTATACGCGTGGCATCGGCTAGCTACGGCCGCGATGTTGTAAGGCACTCGGCCGGAACTAATCTCAGAGGCCACGGTGCTGATTATTCTAAAGAATACTTAGTGACGACATTAAATCATTGAAAACGAACTTTTTTTGCATGGGTGCCCTTCTGCACTCAGTGGAACGACAAACAAATGAAAGAAGATCCACCTGGTTTGAAGACAGCCCCCTAATTTGCCGACCGCCCTTGACGTGACGCTGCGTTCCGTCGTAACCAACGGAACGCAGCGCGCGCTCAAGGATGGATTTGTCCTTTTCGTACTGTTAGCTAGTTCAAAAGGGGCTGTCGCGAGAGCTCGGACGGATTCCGAGTTTCGCCAAACTCGGGCCATCCTGCGTAGCGCCCCTGCACTCCCACTTTCTACTACCTCAGAATCTAGCTAAACATAAAACCGTCTGGCAAAAACATTCCATTAACCAAAATCGAACTGCGCGTTAGACAAAAAATTACGATGTACACATACACCCAATACTGAATCTTATTCTGGCGAAATAATCCCTCGTAACCGGATGAGATCTTCACAGAACTCTTCATTCTTTCGCACATCTCCGCCTGGATTTTTGCCTAAAGCAGCAACGCTGCTGCATTTAATTAAACCAAAATAAATTCGGCCTACACCTATGTGGGATAACACTAAAGCATTCAAATTTGTCCGACATCGCTTTAAAGTCTTCGCGATATTATTTGAAAATTTTCTTTCCATTTATTCTTGGAGACAACGCGGATCGATAGTGTAATGGCGCCCAGCCAAGCAAAAATATTTGGGGGACCCTTAAGCTCCACCTTAAGAGTTGAACGCGATTACGTATCCACGCGAACACGCACACACACACACGACATGCCTATTGTAAAGGTACAGGTTTCCGCCTTCTTGAACAGCACTTTTATAATAGTGTTTTGTGTGTCCGAAGTACGAGCGAGTATTGTGCGCTGGTGCACTGTTGGGGAAAACTATAGACTGTGCCCTGCGCCTCTGCTTTCTCTGCGCTCGTACGCGTTCAGTTCACTCAATGCACACACGCACACACTGCATTGACACTTTCAGTCACTGCAGTCAAAGAGATTGTGAATGCACAGAATTTATCACATGCGTGTCAACAACCCGGTGGCGTGAGGGAGCATCTACGAGCGTGCATTTTTTTCGAAGTGTCGATGAACCCTCTACGTACGTTAAGGCAATGCGCGCGCAAATGTGTGTTGCCATTGTTATGGGTAACTAGCGACGCATTCACTGCGTGTTTGTAAAAGAACATCCGCGCGGCGTGGTCGCGCCATCTCTTGGAAACTGCGCGAAAGCCGCGGCTCGCCATTCCAACGCCTCCAAGAAATGGTGCGATCACACCGCGCACCCTAGGGTGCCTCAGTGCAAGCGGACGCCATCAAGGCGCCCTAGCGCGCCCCTCTCTCTCGGAGGCGGCGGCTACAAGAATACAACACAATAGCGCAATCGAGCCGCGTCCGTATCGCCTGCCCATTCGCTAGCCGTTTGTGGCTTCACGGTAGTAAACCGTGGCGCAAGGAAAGCCAAAGTGCGGACACCCTCCGGCTCATATCTTTATTTGCATTTATTTGCATCTACCTCGAATTTTCGCTCGCGGCCAACGCTCCCTTTTCGCTCACAACCAAGGACGCCGCCGCCAACGCCGACACCAGAATTTTGGCGAAACGAGCTCGTTAACGCTATCGCATCAAAAAAGCCACTTACGTGCATGCCAGGTAGGAGAGCCACGCTTTCCGTGGGTACTCGGGGCTGCTCGTCAGTCACCATCGGTTGCGGCGGGCCGTCCTCAACGAGAAGCTTCCGTCTCTCGGCGATGCCACTGCTGCAAAACTCTGCTGCAAACGCGAAACAACAGAGCGACATGAATTGCATGTTGAGCGGTACATGTTGAGCGGTACACGCAAATTAGCGGTATTTAACGTTCATGACTCGAAGAGCACTGTGATGTCAGGTTACAAATATCCAGAATGAATAAAGCACTGACTGAACTAAGAGCATGACGGCTTTCGACGAGCGTATGATGACAACTCGGAGGCATCATGTCACGGCAAACCCATGACGTAAAACGTGACGTAGAGATCTTGGGAGAATAACATCACATTTCGATGAGACACCGCTGTAACCGAAACGTTAACGCAAGTGTGATTACATCAGAAATAGCAGAGACGGCAAAATATGTCCACTGCATGTTACAAATTAACATGATAGACTGGGCAAGTTGCCATATTTGTGAGTGAGTGAGTGAGTGAGTGAGTGAGTGAGTGAGTGAGTGAGTGAGTGAGTGAGTGAGTGAGTGAGTGAGTGAGTGAGTGAGTGAGTGAGTGAGTGAGTGAGTGAGTGAGTGAGTGAGTGAGTGAGTGAGTGAGTGAGTGAGTGAGTGAGTGAGTGAGAAGGATCCGTTGATGGGCGAGTTGGTACATGTCTTGAAATATACTGAGTATGTGCAGCGCAATGGTACGAAGACAAGAGAAGACACACAAACGACATAGACTGGCGCTGACTTCCAACTGATTTATTGAAAAGCACGAAGCCCGCTTTTATGCATGCGCACCTGTTAGCAACAACTCAAACGCATCATCAGGGACCATACAAAACCTGCATCTCTTTGTCACTTAGATAAACACTCTTTGTCACTTAGATAAACACATCTAAGTGACAAAGAGATGCAGGTTTTGTATGGTCCCTGATGATGCGTTTGAGTTGTTGCTAACAGGTGCGCATGCATAAAAGCGGGCTTCGTGCTTTTCAATAAATCAGTTGGAAGTCAGCGCCAGTCTATGTCGTTTGTGTGTCTTCTCTTGTCTTCGTACCATTGCGCTGCACATACTCAGTATATTTCAAGATGAGTGAGTGACATTACGAAGGAGTATGATTTAACGCTACAAGGCTTGAGTATACCGCACTTGCCTTCTACAGCAAAGCTGTCAGCCTCTCGATGGTCCGGATTTTTTCGCTGCGTTCGCGTAACATCAAAACCCCGCCACCGCAACCTAGTGACAGTGGCTACTGAGGGAGAGCTCAAACGGCAGCTGGGCTGACGTGACTTTGGCGCTAATAGTATTAATGAATAATAATTTATGTGCCTTTAATGACACTAGCCGCATGCGTTTGGAAGTTTTGGTTCACTTGGGTAGGCATTAGGTTAACTTCTGGTCCTCAACTTCCATAACATCAGTGTACACGCACACACATTCCACTAGCACCGGCTTGCTCACCATCGCATACTTCAATAAGTTAACCGATGAGTGAAAGAACACTGTTCTGTAGTGGGTATGTGCCATCTTGATTGCGCATATATTCAACAGAAAACAGTATGCTCTACCAATAACTCAATAAATTCATTTTCATTAATTATTCTGACGTTCAGTTGGCTCTTACCTTTGCTAAAGTTAGGCTCCGATATCCGTTGTATCCTTACAACTGTCAGCTTGAATTATCACCTTCATTTCAGCCAACGCTCAACTTCCGATTGGCTCAGGGCCAATCCCGGTGCGTTTCTCTTTGAGAAACAATGTCGATATGAGCTAGCATGACAACTCCGCCCCCCATAACTCTAGTGACGCATACCCATATATACGGGCCCGGGGTATGCAGGAATGAACTATGCGACTGTACAGTGTATCGAAAGACCGACAACAGACCCTTTGCCTAATATTAAAGCTAGCTTTCTTGCGATGCAGTTAGCCCAGCTAAAGGCGACTAGTCACTTGCATGCAACAACGTGTCCAAGCGCAGTTTGACTGCGCTATGATGCGGACAATGTAGACTCAGCTATCTTGATATAAACGTGCGTAAAAGACAATCCCCACCTCGACTACACTTGAAGGACGACAGGTGCCACCATTACTTGGGCGAATATGCAGCGCAGGTAGGCTCACTTGCAGATAAAGCAAGAAGGGTCTACTCTTCAGAAGGGAGAAGGTTTCGGCGTGTCGGTGCAAGGTCTCGACATGAGAGGTGCGTTCACTGTCTTGACCTTCTCCCTTGTTCGTTTTTTGTGCTTTTTTCCGCAGTGCGATATTAACGGCACATATTGCTTAGTTTTAAAAACAGCGCAGCAAGACGAAGACAGTATAGAAAGAAACAACGGTACTGTCTTCGTTTTGCTGCGCTGTTTTTAAAATGAATGCAAACCAACTTGCCCAAATTTCCGTTCTCTTAAACATATTGCTTAGGTATAGCCACACTTTGTCCACACTGCAACACCACATTTGAGAAGCTCATAGCGCCGAGAACTTTGCTTCCACCTTTATTGCTGTGCTTCTGATGTGAGCTACACCGTTAACGTAGATTCGCAGCGGAAACCAGGATCAGCTCCCACGAACTCCGACGTACCTGATTTCCCTCGCTCTGCTAAGACCACTTCGTTCGGCTGTTCTTGTGCCACGCGAGGTTCTCATGGCTCTTAGGCATTGTGCGCGACAGGCCCGCATGGGCTAACATCTGGGCACCTGAACGATTTTTGATAAATTGTGAAAACCTTTGTTCTATCTGTATTTCTTGATACAAAGTCACGGCGTCCAAGGTGGTAGCTAACCAACTGCGAGTGTATAGTAATACCTGCACAGTGGTATTTGGGTCAAGGCCAGAATAACTCCACTAAGGGACTGCATTAGAAGTTTGTACATTTTGCGGATGGAAGGCAAAATAGAGAGGCTGAAACTGCAACGTGTGATGAAGTGGATCCACGTGAAAATATGCCGCCTTCCTGGCTTACGCGTAACATACTCGAGTAGTAACTGAGTAACACATACGTCAGAACCACGTACATAGCAAAGCGAGTTTGCATTCAACACCATGCAACTAATGCCAGCTTTCGCCGCAACGAATGCAAGAATTCCTGGCTGCCTCATGCAAGGTGACAGGCATATCAATGGAGAAAATCAAGATTGCGGATAAAAAAAACAAAATAAAAAGTCCGACGACGCTTGTCAGGTGGTATATTTTTTGTATTTCGACGGCACCTGTAGTCAGCAGTAAAACACTGATACTTTCCACAGAGAAAGCTAGGAAGAGTCTAATGAAACGTTTTGCAAACCAATCTACAACTTTTTCATTTGAATGTTTTGCCCAATTTCATTGCTTGAAAAGTTGGCTCATTAATCTTGCTTATTTAAGCAATTAACCAGAACAGAACAAACAGCGAGACTTACGCCATGAAATAGTCAGCAGTATGCATTTGGTTGCGTAGTAATAGAGTGCGTCGACATATTTATAAACTGGCTGAAGTTAGCTAGGACACCCTGTATAGGGTAACTGCATAAGTTTCCTACCTGAAATGAAACAACTTCGTCACTTTGCAATATAATCTTCCTTCACTTCAACACATTGTTAACAGCTCTGAACTAACGATTATGTCCTTACAAAATAGTAGAGCGCATGTCTTCAAAATGTTCCGGATGCTATTATTCACTTTATCATTAACAGCACTTTTTTTTTACTCAGTAGTCTTCCTTCAGCTTTGAGAAGAGGCAGTAGCCACTGGGCTGTAGGTCTTGGTTAGATTGACAACCCACATAGGTCTTGGCTATTGGGTGTTTATCAATCTCCTCGAAGCCACAGTCCTTCGCTGCAGCCTTCGCAACCCACGCCACATGAAATCCCTCGCATCTTCTCGTTTATTGCATCCTGCAGTTCATGTAAGCACGCGCAGCGAGTTGAAGCTCATAAGCAGGCCACCTAATAGATTGCGCTATGTATCCGAAGCGGCCGTTTTCAAATTGCAGTGTCTTTTGGATGTCAGGCCGGAAAGTGAAGTGACAGCCCATATTATTTCTGTTTGCATCGCACATGCCAGCGGCCCTGATGTTCTCGATAAACACGTCGTTTCCCCTCAGCTCACCTTCATGCTCGCTCCCGTGTGGTGCCCAGGTCGCGGTCCTGGCACGAAGTCGCTTCTGGCGGCTCCTAGACGATCGCGCTGCCTCGGATGGCGCCGGTGCGTCGGAGCAAGGAACGAGTGACGTGCCAGAATTGCTGCGCGGCAGCTTCAAATCGTTGTTTTCGGCCGATAAGTCCACAGAGGATGGCTGCGAGTAACGGCGCTGTGCCATGGCCTGCGGCGTCCTTTCCTTTCTAATGGCGACTCTGGCAGCACGCGAAGTCGCGCGCCGTAAGACGACGAAGACGGTTTCGAATTTGGCACATACTGCATATCCTTTTTACAAACATATTTGAAATGTAAAACAATTGTATCTCAAAAATAAGGTGCCGCCCGTTTCATGGCCGATCCCCCACAGTGGGTTGCGCCAGGTTGCGAAGGTCCAACCAACCAACATACTGTTAACCTCTCCGTTCAGATTGCACATTTGCACAATACTTACAGTTTATCCTTTGTACAGATTCTCATTCTTTTTTTCTTTTTGGTAGGGATGTATAATCAATCAAGATGTTAATTAAAATTTCAGCTTCCCAGTTCTTGGGCAATCACCCGGTTTGGGTACGAGCCACATTGTATGAACATCATCATCACCATCCTCCTCAAAACAGGGGAAAGGCCACATATCTAAGCAAAAGGAAAAAAAAAGAACTCTACGCACAATATCCTTCAGGTGTTTATGTGATGGGTAGGGGCTGTTTCATTGTAGAGGAACTCTGTTAGGGCTGTCCCTTGAACGTCTTTCTTTTCTCTGGGAGGTGATGGGGAAGGGGTCATGATACGACGTCTTATTGTTCCCAGAGCTGGTGAATGTCTGTAACGACCCCATGGTGATCGCGTTCCGCTACTAGAGAACCGCCTTCGTCTCATCAAATTTTCCCTATGCTGGAATTTTCCGGATGCATACAGTCATAAACGCCGGCTTTATGTGTGCTCTAAAAAAGGGCTTTTTTTTCTGCCAAAAAGAATATTTGAACGAAGTCTTCATAGAAAGCGTGCTCCTTTTGCGCTTGTTTTGTGCCCCCAACACAACGCATCCCTGAGATTCAGCTCCTGAGATCCACCTCCTGGAAGAGTGGATGTCTGGCCCTCTGCGTGAGACATACGGCTTCTGAGTGCGAAGCCCTCGGTTCGAAGCGCCGTCAAGAGAATTAATTTCGTCTTACACTTTAACGCGATTAGTCTTGCTTGACAGACGTACGCGAGGACGGACCCATAGTTTTCTCCTTCGATCCACATAGAAATGCTGATGCATTTGATATTGAGCGTTTCATGTTCCAAAACCACTACGGGATTTGATTTTGACCCCATGGATTTCTTCGACGTCTGGTTGTCATTCAATGGTAATTTATTGTAATGAGCAAGATTCGCGTCTTTTCAAGTCTGTTTTCCTACTGACTTATTAGTTTCAGTGGCACACGGGGAGCAACGGCGCATACAAACAAATCATGACCTTTCTATCACTAGGCCTAGTCGCCTCTTTGAGAAACGTAATTAAGCTGTTATTCTCTACAGTTACCTAGTCTCGCACAATGTAAAGAAAACAGCAGCTCGCAAAAACGTTCAAATTGTTCTTTCAATGCACACAAACTAGGTGGTCATTAAAAACTGGTCCCACTAAGAAAGTGAATGCGGTTTTTAAGAGAAGCACGGGAAAAACATTGTTGGACGTACATCGGTGTCGTCTTTGTGGCACCGGTATGATAGCGAGAAGACAGGACGAGGCATAAATCAGCGCTACGTGGGCATTGTGACACGGCTAAAAAAGACGCCACGAGAGGCTTTTCATGGGCTATATTGCCGAGAATGTGGATTTGAACCCGTTGTCGTTAAGGCCACAGAAAGCCACAGAAAGACGAGTAAAAGCAACGAAAACATACCTATGCCCACATACGCACTGTATTCAAATGCTTCGCGCAAGTTTCATGCGGATTGCTTCAGCCGAGGCTAGAGACCATCGCCGATGGTTACCGTATTGACCACGCCACTGTGGTGTTGGTAAAAGTGAGGGTCCTTCCGTAGCAGTTAGGAAATAAATCAAACTTTAAACGAAGGAAGACGTTGCGTGCTGTGTAGTGCGCAGTACTCGTGTGATAAACATCGAAATTATCATGTCTCTAGAGAAGTGAGGGACAGTAGTAGGTGATGTTTCTGCAAGGTCGGTGTTAAACTTTGTATGCCTTATTGGCATATGGCTTTTCCAGCAGTTTAGTGCAAAGAGAACGATTTGCGGCCGTCGTACAGCTTCAAGAAATACACAATTGCTTCATATATTTTAGCAAGTCATATATTTCATATATGACTTGCTATATTTTAGCAATTGCTTCATATATTTAGCATGGCTAACAAATTGAAATCTACAAATAGACTTACCTGTCGTGTCCGGATTCATCGTTCTTTCTGTAAACCTGGCGAAATTCATCGTCAGTGCCACTACCCCATCGCAACCACACAGGTGATCTCCCTTATGTACACGCCGCGTAAACTCCACGGCACTTGCATTCGCGCGCACATGAACTTCATATTAAGCTCACGAAGCGGCAGCGAGGTTCCAACGCGTATATTCTTCCCCCTCAGTACCTAAAATATTGCCCGCGTAGTATACAATGCGATCTAAGCCCAATCTATATGGAAATGCGCACAGCCTTTTGAGTAAAGAACAGAGTGCCCTATACGTGAAATGTACACAAGATAGCTATGTGATATACATGTCACAGCCAGCAAAGTCTATGTTGGGCGCACTAGACGCTGCTTACATGAGCGGTTAAGGGACTTTCTACCGCTCCGAAAGATTTTTCTCATTGTGGTGAAAGTGAGAAGATCGGTCGTCAAATCGGCAGCAACGAGCATGCTTTTGTCATCTTAAAAGAGGAATTTTATCTTTAATTTGATGTTGAAAATCGTGAAAGAATGACCGCTAGCGTGACCCAACGGCGATGTGGTTCAATCTGCTGGTAGGACAAGAAATCCTCGCAGGTGACTCATTTTGCTTAGAAACAAACATATATAACTTAAAATTCTATTTTGCGCCCTTGAGGTAGCTTTCGGTTGCGTCAGAGAGTAATTTTGGGGCTTTTTTTTCCTCACGCGTCTAAAAAGGCGCCCGGTGGCGCTGCTTGCGGCGCCGCCTTCGATTTCGTCTGCTTTAACTCATGCGCTATGCCATGCGGCCCTGAGCGCTCGTCGTACCGTGCCGCTGTATTGCTGTTAGGATCGTGGTTTTGTGCTGCGCTGTGAAGGCGTGCATTTATAGTTTCCTTTTGATGAATCAACTTGGCTTGGATCACAGCAGCAGTGCTAAAATAAACGCATAGACTGCGATTACAGCAATTTAAGTGTTCTGTAGTCGTATAATAAGGCTTCATTTA